>NW_007731320.1:114831-117036 GCF_000696425.1 Galeopterus variegatus | reverse complement strand
ATAAGAGGGCTAAAAGTGAGGTCTTTTAAATATGATGGGGAAAATCAAAGAATGAGATAATCAAAATTATTGGTTAGGTTCCTGAGGGTTGGTGGCCAGAAAAGTTTGATACCACTGTAGAGATGCCCCTGACACAACACAGCAAAGCTTGGGACTCTGCAAGATGGAGAATGTTGAAGATTATGTTCGAAGGACATTTAAGTTGGCTAAATAGGACTGTTGTATTGACTCAAGACAAAGGACTTTTTAATAGTCATAGATGCCAAATAGGTTCAGTTATTCAATTCAGTCATCAATGCAAATTTACTCAGTTCTTAGTATGTGGCCAACATTACACTAAGTGCTGAGGGTACGATGGTGAATAAAACAGCATTGTCCTGCTCTTATGAAGTTATCTATGATTATCTACTGGGGGAGACAAGAAGAAAACAAGTAAACAAATACATAAGCAAGATAATTATCAATAGTAGTAAGTGCTATAGAAGAAACTGGGTTATAGATAGAAACTAATTATGAATGAGTATGGGTTTGCAGTGGTGGGATCACTAATTTTTGCTTTCTTTTTAGTGCTAACCCCAGAACTTTGAAAAAGAACAAAATATCATTGAGAAAATCAGTCTATCCATTCAAGAACACTACAGATATTTCCACTGTAGAAACACAGACAAATAAAAAATCTCTTAATCAAGATTGTGAAATATACAGTAGATAAAATAGTAATGACTTGGCTTTGAAATTTGGTTTTTCCATTTGAAATGTGTTATTTAACCTATATGAATAATTTCCTTGTTAGTTAAATGGAATAATGATTTTTAGCATCTAGGGTTTGTTCTAAGAACTGAATAAAAGTGACGTTTGCACTTAGCAAGCCCTTAAAAAATCTGAACTATTTTATTTGACTAAATGCTTACATCAAAATTATTCTATTTACTCATAAGGTATGTTTGAACTCCCAAGAACGTATGCCATTTTTAGAAGGAGTGAAATCCACTGAAGAAATGAATTTTTAAAAATCAGAATTGTTCATCGTGCTATATCCCCTGAAATAAAAATAATTCAAGAAATATTTCTTAGCCACTAACAAGAACTTGTGCTGGCTGCATGAGGGGTATGCACTGTCCTTTCTCAAGGAGCTTATAGCCTGGCAGGGGGGTGTCATCAAACTTTTCTGTAAATAGCCAGATAGTAAATATTTTAGGTTTTGTGGGCTATAACGTCTCTCTTGCAACTATTCAACTCTGCTGTTGTAACGTGGAAGCAGGCATAGGCAATACATAAGGGAATAGGAATGGCTGCGCTCCAACCAAAATCTATTTACAAAACAGGAAGTGAGCTGGATTTGGCTGATGGCCATAGTTTGTTGACATGTGGTTTAAAAGAAGAAAATACAGCAATTATACATATATATTACTGTCCAGAAGCCCATGAAGAGACTCATGAATTGGGCAGGGATTCTAAGTAGAACTTTTTATTTTGAGAGCATCTTATGTTTCCATACGATAGGCTAGGAAGCATCTCATTCATTTTTCTATAACCTTTACTTGCAACTAGGAATTACTACTTCTACTTTATAAGTGAGAAAACCGAGTTTCAGAGAGTTTAATTAATTTCCCAGAAGATATTCAAGTAAAGTGCTTTAGAAATTTTTTTTTAAAAAAGGGACATTATACAGAACGGAAAAATTAACAAAACCTATGTGAAATATTATTCAAATAACTCTTTAGGACTTAAACTGGTGGAAGTGGTTTCGAGGAAACTACCAGCCTTAGGAAATAACCCCAAACAATGGGAAACGTAGGCCATGATAGGGCTTGTATTAAGGAACAGTGAATGTTTCATCTTAACTAGAGAGTACTGAGTTGGGTTTAGGTAAATGGTACAGGAGTCACAATAGGGCAGGTCACACCAGCATTATTTAGCTACATCGTTTGGACTCTGGTAGGTAAAATGAAATCACTGGAGTGTTTTTTGTTTGTTTGTTTATGTTTGTTTTCTTTTATAAGTATCCACGGTATAAATCAGAAAAACGAACCAATTCATATAAAATTTAAAAAGTGGTTTAAAATATGTCTTTGGACAGCTGATTTTGAAGTTAAAAATATCCAAGTTCAGGGGCCGGCCCGGTGGCGCACTGCTGTAGTGCACCGCTTAGGAAGCGCGGTGGCGCTCCCGCCGAGGGTTCGGATCCCACATGCAGACCGGTTC
>NW_007731320.1:113192-113868 GCF_000696425.1 Galeopterus variegatus | reverse complement strand
AATCACTCAGCAGGTAACAGCTAGAATATGCTACTATTCAAAATAATAATAACCCTAAAATGAAGCAGATTGGAAAGAAAAGAGTGAGGAAAAAGAAAAGGATCTAGAAGTGGAAGCAAGCAGCCTTCCTAAGAAATTATTTTAACACCGTGAGTGAGAGACGATAAGGGCATGAAATACAAAGGTGTCTGGTAAAAATGTTCCTTTAATACAGTCCTCCCTTGATGATGTGGTGTGGATATATTTTTTATCACATTTTTCTAAGCTTTTGTTGTTATCTTATGTTCTCAGTCTCCAAAATCTGCCAATCAATGTCTTGCATATATATGTACTAAGCAACTAGACAGCTAAATAGATATCCACATAAATAAGTGTATCATATGTACAAACATCTGTGTATAATAATAAAACGCAGTCTTGTGCGTTGTACTGTTTTGCTTCAAGCCTCATGCCTTACGCTTGCTCAATTCTCCTTTACACTCAGCTTTCTCAGGTGGCCCTACCTTAAGTGATATCCAATCCCCCATTTCTTCTTTAGAAACAGAGAAGAGCCTGCACACTTCAGCTTCCCTTTGGAGAGGAACACTTTCCTATCTGAAAATGAAGAAGCAAAGAAGATAGTTTGTTAAGAAGTTGCTCATTCAAAAAAAAAAGTTGCTTATTCAAAAAAAAAAAA
>NW_007731320.1:110743-111947 GCF_000696425.1 Galeopterus variegatus | reverse complement strand
ACTGAGGGTTGTGATCCGTTGCCGGACACGGAAAAAAGACAAAAAAAAAAAAAAAGAATATAGACTTCACTTATTTTGCGTTAAGTGAGTTTCCTGGCAGATCAGGCTTTTATGTAATGAAATGATGCGAAATTCTACAAGATACACTGAAATGATTGGGAGTAAGACACTTTGGGCTCAGCTCATATGGTTACCAACTGCTCGGACTACCAGATACAGCTGGATAACCACAAAATACACTGTTCAGAATACAAATCTGAGTTTCTCCAATCTCTTAACGTCCTCACCAGGATACTTAAAGAAAACCCAAAACAAAACACCAATTACCAGCCAGGATGTCAGCCTCGTCCATGAACTGAGTGCTGAAGAGGATCACACGGTCTGTTTTACGTTCTTTCAGGAGGTTCCATACTCGGTGTCTTGAAAAGGGGTCCAGCCCAGCAGTTGGTTCATCCAACAGGAAAACCTAGAGAGGAGGGAGGTATATAAAACAGTTTTCCACTAAGGTAAAGTTCTTCCAGAAAACAATACGAAAACCATATTATTTATATTTAAAAGGGTATCGTGGTTAGGATTTTGCTCTTACATTTAATGTTCTGTTATGACTACTGTATCACACATGGCCTTTGCAAATAAAATGTTTGAACTATTGCCAAAGTTTTAATTTCTAAAAAATTTTGAATTCACCTGTAGATGTAGTCTGACTTACCTGGGGATCTCCTAAAATGGCAATCCCAAAAGTCAGTTTTCTTTTCTGTCCACCGCTTAAGTTTTGAACAACAACATCCTGAATGTTTTTCATTTCTAACTCCAGCAAAACTCTTTGTATCTAGCCAAAAGACAACAAGATTGTCATGCACCAAGGTTTCTTTCTTCTTTTAAAATTTATAAATGCAAGGATGTAAAGCGTAATGGTTACTGGAGCCAAGCTGCCTGGGTTGGAAGGTCACTTCATATTAATTAGTTGCATAATTTTGGTCAAGTTACTTTCTCTCATGAACCTCAGTTTCCACATGTATAAAATTGGAATAATAATAGCACCTATATCATAGAGAGGACATATCACAGGGTTGTTATGAGAAATAAATGAATTAGTACCATTAAAGTTAAGAATATGTTTGGCACATTGTAAATTATATGTAAGTGTTAGCTATTGTTTGAATTAAATTTTCTTGTCCAACATTTATACAATGATTTGCACATA
>NW_007731320.1:108733-109429 GCF_000696425.1 Galeopterus variegatus | reverse complement strand
TGCGACACCAAGGGTTGCGATCCCATTACCGGTCAGTAAAAAAGACAAAAAGGAAAAAAAAGATGTAGTCTCTTTATCCACCCCTCACATTTAGGCTTGGCCGTGTACCTAATGGGACCTTAGCAAATGTGATACAAGCAGAGGCTGATGAAGGGCTTCCACACTGTGATTTGTCTTCTCCTTCTGCTGGGATCATGGAGACCACTGAGTGAAGAATCCCAGTCTAGCCTCTTGCAAGATGAATATCCATGTGGGATGACAGGTGCAGCTCTCCTAACTGAGGCTCCACATATGGGGTGAGGCCATGTTAAATCAAGTCCCAGTCATTTCAGTCCAGAACCAAAAAATTGGCCAGTCAACCCACAGAATCATAAAAAATAATAAAACATTTTTATCTTATGCCATTAAGTTTGGGAGAGCTTGTCATGTAGTGAAGGCTGACAGAAACAAGTTGGGAAGCCAAATGGTAACTAACGACTATGAAAATAATTCTTATGAAGTACTCAAATCCCATACATACCAATTAAACATTATATACTTCTGTAGAATAATACTATAAATAAACTTCCTTTTTTTCCTAGGTGTCTGTCTATGTGATTAATAATCAGAGTACTTTATATTAACAGCTGATTTATTTCTCAACCTGATTTTGGGGAAAAAAAAGTCTTACCTTTGGTCGGAACAGATAACCCACTA
>NW_007731320.1:95877-107395 GCF_000696425.1 Galeopterus variegatus | reverse complement strand
TTTTTTTTTAACTTTTATAAGGTAGAAGTAATATGTTGGAAGGGAAAACTTATGTGGTTTTCCAAATCTGAAATGTTACTAATTGCTCACCAAAAGCAAAGCAAATTGAGTTAAAATCAGGAAATCAATATGAATATAATAAAATATTTTCCCCCTTTTCTTCTTTTTTCTTTTTCTTTTACCTTTTAAAGCTTCTATTTTATCAGGCTTTCCTTTATATTCTTTTGTAACATTTCTGATTCTGAAAAAAAGAAAAGATGCTTAAGGTGACAGTTTTCTTTTGTTCGTAATTCTGAGATTGAAGGAATCTTATCTTCAGGGTACATGAAGATTTAGAACTTCGCTTTCATGCGGTTACGGTTCTGTGACAGAATGAGTTGGAATATTACTTGCCAATCTTGGCTGCACATTAACATCACCTGAGGAGTTTTAAAAATGTAACTGGGCTTGAGATCCATCAGCAGAGGTTCCGATTCCACAGATTAGGGTACAACCCACCATTAGCATCGGTGAAAAGGGTCAGGTCTGAACTGCAAAGCTAAGGAAGGATAGACCAAGAGATAAGATGGACATCCAATACTGAAAGGCTCATGTGAACCTCTGCACAGGTTGAAGATGTCTGGTTATCTTGAGTCACGGTCTCCAGAGGTTCATTAAGTGGTGGAGTAAGGAAGAGAGTTGATATGTCATAATAGCAAGAGCACGGTTTTCACGGTCCTATCCACCTGAACACATCCCATCTTACCACCTAGTAGCTCTGTTACCTTAACCAATGTACTTACCAGGTAGGTTTCAGCTTTTGCTGCCTGAAATTTACAGTGCTTCAGGATTTTTTTTTGGGGGGGGGTAAATAAAATATTTCACCTTGCATGCACAGTGCTTGTTTTGTGATAAATGTTCAATAAACATAAGATAATATTGGTTAGATGATGATGATGATGGTGGTGGAAAAGAATGAAATTAACCGATGCTGGGTGCTGTTATAGATCTGGCATTCTAGGCACTTTATCTGCATGGTCGTTTTTTATTCTACCAGGTAAGAATATCATCCATAAGCTAAATCAAATTTTTGTCTCTCATTTTGTCACCTACTATTCACCAAATGATTCAGGCTCCATTCATATTAAACTGTTTCATTAGATTTTCTCATTGCTGTTTTAATCTCATGTTACCATCAATCCATAGCATTTACAGTTGGATGATGTGCTAAAGAGATTGAAAAGATACAAAAAGAAATACACAAGCATATCAAATAAAGACATTTCTTTTTTCTGAGATGCCCTGCTAGATGTTAAACCTAGCGTAGGTTGCAGGACAAATATAAGTATGGAAGATAAATATGGAACAGGTGAAAATGAAAAAAGAGTAGGACTCCAGAAGCTGAGCAGCCTGGAGTAATCTGAGACTGTTCACAAGGGACCGACATGTGCTACCTGTTGATGGATGAGTAACATTTGAACAGTCAGGGGCCTTGAGAGCTTTCTTCCTATTTTCTTATTGGAAATAAAAGTTACCAGCACGCCCCAAAATGAACATTTTTTTTTTCCTTTTTCTCTTTTTTTACTGACCGGCAACGGGATCGCAACCCTCGGTGTTGCGCCCGCACTGCGCTCAGCCAGTGAGCGGGAACCGGTCTCCACATGGGATCCAAACCCTCAGCGTGAGCGCCACCATGCTCCCAAGTGGCGCACTCTCCAGTGTGCCACCGGGCTGGCCCCAAAATGAACATTTTGTTGTCACACAGAATGAAGATATATATGACCCTAAAGGGCACATTTTCCTGAATTCCATGTGTGTCTATCTCTAGGCCTAGTCTCCCTTCCTCTTCTTTACTCTTTCATCTTCTTTTAAAAGACAATAAATAGAAAAGGAAGAGAAGTTTAAATTGAGAGAAAAAGTGGGGACTATAGTAAATGAGATGGGGACAAAGTGGGAATAAGTGGGACCCGACCAAGCAATAAAGGTGGCTAAAGAGGGAGAAGAGAAACATCAGATAAAAGATTGGGAATCCGGGCAAGGGTTTTGTCAAATTATCTTCACTGGTGAAATTTAGGTTTTTATTTAACGTAAGTGTCAGCAACGTAAGACTGCAAGGGGTTGGTGAAGGGATTTCTCCTTAAAAGTTGAAATGGGAAGTGATGGATACAGCGTGGGTGAGGTTGGGTAGGAATGGTCTACAGAGCATAACACAGAACTTTGCTTGCCTCAAGTGCTATTTGCTTCCCAACCTTTGGTCTGTTCTTTAAGAGCATCCTTCTTACCTGATGGCTTCTTTCCCATGGAATTCTGGAGACACTGGTTCAAAAGAGTCATTAGATGAAGAAGGACCAGAATCTATTGCATCTTCTAGGGCCACACATTCAGCCTTTTGCTGTCGTGACCAAAATGAGGACTTCAGGAAACACAAGGGTGGATATCGATGTCCGTATTCATCTACATGACCAGGAGACAATTAAATATTGGGTCAATCACCACGTTAAGGGAGAGAGTCACATGCAAGCAGCATGACAATGCAACCCCTTTGCTGCTAAAACCTGAACATGTGGTCAACACAAGGTAATGCACATGGTTTGACATGTGTAGGCTTCATAAGGAAAAAAATCACTAAGATGTCTCTATTATAGTAATTGTTCCTATAGGAAGCAATGAAACTGTGATTTAAAAAAAAAATTAGGGAGGAATTTAAATAAATGTTCAGAATTTTCCTAACCTCAAGAAAGCCAGATATCGGAACACAAATGCAAGATATGCCAGGCATGCTGAACTCTGTCTAGGAGACCAGGTGTCATTACATTGGCAAAGGAAGAAGAAATTCAGACGTGACTATTGGATATATAAAACAGATATTCCAAGAGAAAATAGAATAGGATTTAACAAAAATAAATGGCACACTTGTAAGAAAGGGAGAGAATGAGGCAAAAGAATTTAAAGAATTTATTGAAACAACACAGAGTGTATTTTTTTAAAAAGTTACTTTGTATTTCTGCTTTATTTCATCCCAAAACAATAACTTTCCTCTGGAGTGAATTTATGATCTTATTTAATAACATATTGTCTGTAAACATCCTGATGGAAACAAATCCACAGTGCAGTTGCACTTTATTGTCACTTCTATTTTCTTACACTAGGAAACACTATTAAATACAAGAATCACATTCCTATGGTATTCTGCAACCGATCTCCACTCTAAGGTTGATGGATTTTCAAATTTATGTGTACGTTTCACATGTTCAGTCCTTTACACAGTAAATATTTTTCTGGATACCTGGCATCTGGTACGCCATTAGTTAGTACCTATCTCTTCCCCTCGATGAGGAAGTCTAGCAAATGAAACACGCAGCCATGCTGGATGCATTCTGCCACCAGATTTACTATTACATGATTCTGTTGTTTTATCCAGTTAATTTTTCTTTTTGTCACTTATATTTATTATCTTTAAAAGAATTTTGAGCAAAGTCACCTCTGGTCTCAAATTCAGTCTCAGTGAGTAGATAATCATTAGGAATAAAATTGAACAATTAAGTTATTTTGGATTTTAAAAACTTCCTTGTTATAGTAATAAAATAAAATGCTTTTGAAACTGGAAAAAGTGTAGGTGTGAAAAATGTCTTTGTGACTAGAATAAAATGTTGAGGAAGAAATAAGATACAGGGATGAAAATGTAGCAATACTTGATATTAGGTAACTTGATAAAACACATAAAATAGAATATTTAAAGTAATATCATTAAAATATGTTTGAAACAAGGACTAAAAAAGATTAAATATATATGTCACATGATGCACACCAAAAGAAAATTTAAATTGATTAGAGAAAACAGTTACCTAACAGGACACTATTAAACAATTATAAGTATAGTGACATCTGTTTGTGGGTACACTGGGAATAAACATGTTGGAAAAACAAACAAATAAGAAGGAAAATACAAGTAGCATCTTTTAAGATACAGAAGAAAAAAGGAAGAATTACTTATTACAAGAGTAAACCTCCTCAACTAACTGTGCACCAGGGCTAAAGACTCTACAATATAAACACAACAAAGGTTGTGATTTCACCATAAAAGCAGAATCACAAAAGCAGAACAGAGGAGAAAGTACTTATTTTTCTTAAAGTACTTATATTTCTTAAGTAAGCAATGCTAGCAAGGAATAGAAAAGCTTAGAATATTAGTAAGTGAAAAAAATTTTTTTTTGCTATAGCCAAATCATTTTTACCTGTGCTGGAAAAAATAAAATGAAAACATATTATAACTATTTCTACAATTCTAACTGTATAATAAATGTCTTAGCCAAAAATTGTAGACCCTGACATCTATTATTCTGGGTTCTTCTAAAAGGCAGAGATAGTTATCATTCCTAAGGGATTGTCTAAAAGACACATGATCAATTCCCTGCCTCAAGACATGGCTCTGTGTTTTTGCTCCCACCCTTTCCCCTCTTTGCTTTCTACTAGTGTTTGTTCATTGCTTTATTAATGAAAAACTCCTGGCATTCAGTCTTGAGCAGGAAATTCAGAGAGGAAAGATACAGGTCCTGCTTTGCAATGTAAAAGGAGGGAGAGAAAAGTGAACCAGCATCTCAGCCTCAAGTATTTACTGAGTCCCTAGTGTGTGACAGACAATGAGGCGGGTGCTTGGGTGACATCTGTGAACAAAACAGATTCCTGCTGTTGTGGAACTCATCAGAGTCTTGTAAGTTGCAAGGCAATAAAGGTGACAATTTATGTCATATTGAGTCTCCTATTGTGAAATTCTGCAGAGATTTTTCAATATAGGAGTGCCCTGGTCCCACCACTGATTAACTGAATCAGAATCTCTTCCAGATGAGCTGGGCTTAGTCATTCTTTAAAGTTCTTCACATGGTTTTGATGTGCAGCCAGGGCTCAGAACCAATGAGCTAAATAGTTAGACAAAAGCAGCTGTAAATTTCCATGATTACCAGACTCCTTTAGGAACTAGCTTTCTAAGCATCTCTTTAAAAAGTAACAGGCCGTGTTGGCAACACCAAGATCATGGGTTCAGATCCCCTTGCTGGCCAGCTGCCCAAAATAGAATAAAATAAAATAAAAACTAACAGGCCATAACAATTAGAGTAGAGTGAAGTTCAGACAAAGGTTAGTGATGATCCTATAAACAAAGAAAGATCACAGTGGTGTGCTGGACTTGCAGAGGGAGAAAGCATATATAGTTTTGCATGCAGGGGGAGGGTAGGGGAGGGAGGTCAGGAATTAATTTGGTGGGGGACATGGGTAATAATTGCAATTTGTGGTAAGTGGCGTCCTGACACTATTCATCTGACCATCACATCCTGGCCACAGGTGGTGAAGTTCAGCTTTGTACCCCATGAATATGCCTAATCAGTAAAATAAAATAAAATAAAATAAAGTCCAAACAAAATGTCAATACGAAAGTCTCCTTCTCAAAATGATGAAATTAGAAAAATGCTGAAGTACACCAATTTAATAAAAGAAAGCCCAAACAAAATGTCAATATGAAAGTCTCCTTCTCAAAATGATGAAATTAGAAAAATGCTGAAGTACACCAATTTAATAAAATAATTTGATGAGCAAAAAACAAGAAAGAAATGAACTAATCTGGCCTGTGGCAACAACGTTGTTCACCTTCTTCCTGTTGATGTACAAAGTGGTTCTTGAAATATAAATAATGTGTGTGTTAGGAGATTCATTTTAGGAAATAAAATTATGAAATGATGTTTGGTTTTAATCATATCACTACTCACTTGACAAAACTTTTTCAAAGTAAATCATCAGTGCCAGATAGAGTAGGGTATCAAATGCCAACATGAAATTTGTCGCTATAATTAGATTTGAGCCGCCCGATGGATCAGGAAATGCATTAGAATTCAAATCATAGTCCAAGTGTAAAAGCTGAAAATTAAGAAGTAATTAATTAAAGGAAATTAGGCTTATAATAAATGTTAAACAGTTAGGTCTGGCATAAGAATATGATGTCTACTTATTGTCTCATATTGGGAATAGAAAGTTAAATAAGGAGATTGCCTACCTTGTGGTTCCCAAATCCTTTGAAAGGCATGGACATGTGACCAACTATAATGTAATTTAGTCATTGCTATGATAAAAAAAATGTTTCAAATGAAATTGGAACAGTAGGAGGAGGTGGAAAAGTATGGGAAAAGATGACATTTGAGCTTGAACTTAGATAAACTTTTACCCAATAGGACATGGTCAAAAGGTGAGGTACTCCTGGAAAACGGCTTCATGAGGAAGAATTTACACAGTGGGGAGAAAGCGCTGGTGTTCTTAAGGAGGACCAGTGGGAAAACTGGGCTGTCTATAACGTTTAAGTTAATGAGTGCTTTATGATCAACAGTCACTTTGTTAAGGACTAAATAATGGATATTTAATAATTGGCATTGCCATTTAATTGGAGGGAAGGTAAGGGAAGTTCAGTAAGAATCAATTAAATAGAAAAGACATTTTATAAACAGAAACATAATTTACTAATCAATTAATGTGCTTTCAAGGTGTTTTTAACATTTCATTGAATTTTATTTTACTTTGTGGTTTTTACAGTCATATGTGCTCTTCTTCTTATTATTAAGTAATAATATGAACTGAAATAGTTATTTAGGATTAGATTTGTAATATCAAATTCATATTTAATTAATAGCTTAAGACAGCATGTTATTTTGTTTTATAGAATTACATATTGATCCTCCATTTTTTTNATAGAAAAGACATTTTATAAACAGAAACATAATTTACTAATCAATTAATGTGCTTTCAAGGTGTTTTTAACATTTCATTGAATTTTATTTTACTTTGTGGTTTTTACAGTCATATGTGCTCTTCTTCTTATTATTAAGTAATAATATGAACTGAAATAGTTATTTAGGATTAGATTTGTAATATCAAATTCATATTTAATTAATAGCTTAAGACAGCATGTTATTTTGTTTTATAGAATTACATATTGATCCTCCATTTTTTTTCCACTTTCTACATGGCTTATTTTGCTGGGCTAAATACTTTCAAAGCTTTTAAAAGTTCATCTTCGCAACCTCACAAGATTCTTCACTAGGGTTTTAAACCTTACAATGCTGAACATGAACATGACTGACTACAGACTACTGAATTCCAGACAGGGAAAATGTCTCAGACATGTCATTAATATACAACGAGACAGCTTCTCACCTGGGCCATTCCAAGCATGAAGGCAAAGGGGCTAAGAAAACTTAAAATCCACTCCACGGACTCAGGAAGATATCTGTACAATGCTGTGAATCCCAGACTCCCCAAAAAGACAGTGAGAAGGAACACGGCCAGGCTGGTGAGGAAAGATTTTTTTACCAAGACGCTCATTAAGAAAGCCAAAGCTATCTGAAATGAGAAAAGACCTAGTTGCTTTATGTTTCTCTAAGAATTATTAATAGCATAAAAAATAAGGTATTCAATATACAACATTTTAGTTATACTATTATTTTGTGTATAACATGCAAAACTATGTTCTGCACATTGTACTAAAAATTGGCATTACAAAACACCACAAACACCGAACTTTCAGGGATCATTTCTATAGTTTGTTACAGAACACCACAAATTAAATTGTACCTGCCTATAGAGTTTCACATGTAAACAGAGCAGACAGAAAGGAGAAGAGGTGTGTAGAGTCATCACCTAATGGGAAACCAACACTTCTGTATAACATGCAAAACTATGTTCTGCACATTGTACTAAAAATTGGCATTACAAAACACCACAGACACCGAACTTTCAGGGATCATTTCTATCGTTTGTTACAGAACACCACAAATTAAATTGTACCTGCCTATAGAGTTTCACATGCAAACAGAGCAGACAGAAAAGAGGTGTGTTGAGTCATCATCTAATGGGAAACCAACACTTCATTGTTAGACTAAGATTTGAATGGAGAGAAATTTAATTCACCAACTCACCAAAGACAATCCATACAGGAGAAAGAGGGTGAAGACCACCATGAAGCCAGTCAGAATGACAAACTGGACTGATTTTATAACAAGTGCCAAGAAAAAGGCCATAATGGAGATGAAACCAGCATAGAGCAAACCCCAGGAAAGCCTAATGTGGAAACAAAATGTTTTTAGTATTTCTTGTTCAGTTGAAAAAAGAGAAACTGACATGACTCTAACACAATTTTTTCATTCATTCGTACATTCGTTTAGCAGATATTTATTGAGCGTTCTAGGATATGTAAATACAAGGCAAAAGTTTGGGGCAGAATTCTTTAGGAACTTGGAATTTTTTTTCCTAACATTTATTCCAGAAATACACATATACATCATTGTGAAAAAAAAAAAAGGAAAAATTAGGTTTTCAGTCTGGTAGATTTTGGTTCAGACATTTTGTCCGTAGCAGTTTACTCGTGACCTTGGGAACAATCCCTAGCCACTGTATGATTTCTTTATTTCTCTTGACAATAGGAAGAACTTGACGGTGAGGACTCAACAAGGTGATGTTAATTAGGACACTGTCTTGGTTCATGGCAGCTCCTCAATGAATCTCAGATCCTTTTCTCCTCTCTGGGAACTCTGTGTTGTAAAAAACTTCACACATTTCCTTAGAGGTAAGAAATTCTTCCTTATGTGTACTTCTGTCACCTCTTTTTCCAAAAGCTGTTTTCACCTTTCTCAGGATGGGTACACCAAGTAATCGACATAGTTGCCTTTAATTTCATTCATTTTCTATTAAGATAGGATGCTAAAAAATAATCCCATTTCTTTTGTCTCAGAATAGTTTCCTTTCCTCATCAATTTCTTTATCTTGTTTTACAATATTCATTGAAAACAGTAATAAAACAATAACAAGTAAAAAAACTTTAAAAAACAGCTGAAAAGCCAACAAAATAATAGCTGACACATATAGCAATTATTATATGTTGGGGAACGTTTAAGAACTTTGCAAATATTAAATCATTTGATTCTTACAATAGCCCTATGAGGAAATACTGTTATTGTCCAGAGGAATAAAGGAATTATAGAGTGGTTAGGGAGTTTTCCCAAGGTCACAGAGTAAAATGCTGCAGACAATATGTTTGAGCCAAAATCTATCAGACTGAAAACCTTATTTTTCCTTTTTATCACAATGATGTGTGTGTGTGTATCTCTGGAATAAATGTTAGAAAAAAGAATATTCCTAGTACCTAAAGAATTCTGCCCAAAGCTTTTGCCTTGTATTTACATATCCTAGAACACTCAGTAAATATTTTTCTCATTTTGTAGCGAGATAACCTAATGAACAGGAATGTTAAGTAACCATTTTTAATATCCAGGCATTCTGGCTCTGGAGGTTGAGATTTCACTGCTCTGCTTTATTTCCTTCCAATATTAATTCAGTAAAGAAGTCAATATTGATTTAAAAGATTTTTTAAATCCCCTAATTTAAAAAATTTGTTTTCTTTTTCATTGACAAGTAAAAATTGTATATTCTTATGGTGTACATGATGTTCTGCTATATAATCCCCTCTTTTTACGTAGGTATTTCCAAGCCACTGTCCTCTAGATGGAGCAGAATTCAGTGCTGTTGTTCAGTACCCTGCTCCCAACAGACCAAGTATAGAGTTTATAGGATTTAATATGGAAAGGAACTCTTCCAGGCTTTTAATTTGTTGCCATCTGCACAATCCACCTTCCTCCTCAGCTTCTCTGTTATTTCATTTCCTCCTCCCTACAAACCGTACCACTATGTCTTTTCAGTCAATTATTCACAAGTTCTCACGCAGAAACTTGTTCATTCTTGGAATTACTCAACCTCTGACATTTTAAATTCAAACTACCCAGCCTCGATTCACCATCCTATTCTGCCAGCTCATTTCCTCAGATACACCCGTCGTGTTTTCCAGTCTCAAAGGAGCTACTTACTGATCCTGGGCCTCTTTTTTTCCCTTTCAGTCCCGTCCTTGCTTGAATTCCACCTCTATCTGGCACAGACACCCATGTAACCTTTTCTCCCACCTTCTTACCAGTAGACTCCATGGCCACCCCCCATTATTCCTGCTTCACAATCACCCAGCAAACCCAAATCTGATGTTCTTTCTTCACTCAAAGAAGCATAGTAACATCCACCCTCAGCCTGGCAAACCTTATGCCAAGGACAATTTATTCCATTCATGGCGATAAAAGAAAAAGTAAAAAAAAAAAAAAAATCATTAGGTTTCATAAAGATGCTTTGAAGATGCCCACTTTCCCTGAATTCTTCCATTCATTTATTTGTGCGACATTCGTCTCACCAGAATGCTGAATCTCGAAGACCCATCATTGTCATGAAGCCCTTCATCCTTTTCCTCTCTCTTGCAATATTAATAGATGCATAGTAGGTGAACGGGGAAAAGGAAATAATGCAGATGAAAATAAAAAGGTCAGTTATAATCCCTGCTTGACCAATGAAGGAATGTATCTTCATATTTTTTCCAGTAACTGACATCAATTCCTCCATCGCTGAATGATTTGTTGTCACCTGAAGTAAGAGAATAATAAATAAAATTTGAATATTAATGAATGACAGGCTCTGTTTCCTTTTAGTCATCTCTTTTCCTATGTGTGTATAATTGGTCTGTTGGGATCTGATGCTAGCCTAAATTTCCACCTTTATGTCATGCCCTTGGCCCACTGGGAGCTTAGCGTCCAGGCATCTGAGCTACTCACGGTTTCCAGATTTCACTATGTGTTTTATCACCTCCCTGCCTAACATGGTTTGCTGGAAATACCTCTTCTGGCCTTATATATTTAGTAAACCCCTGACCTCAAGCCTCAAGTTTAAGTGTTATTTCAATTAGGAATTCTTCCATGGCATTCAAGGCTGAGAAGCTTTTGCTTATTTACTTACAAGGACTTTATTTACACTTCCATGAAAGCCTACTTCTGTTCTAATAATTTTCTTGTTATGTGCCTGGCTTCCTGACAATGTTGAGTCCCCGATGGAGATAATTTTTCTCTATTTGTGTCCGTATCCCTATCACGACATGTAGCAACTTTAGAAAGCGTTGTTGTAAAGACACAAATGAGAAAATGAAAGAACAGGGCTGTTTATATTTTCTCCCATGAAACTTTTGACACCTCTAGCATTAGTTTGCATTGGATATTTTGTACTCACTTCTATAATAGCAGCATTAATGGCAGCTTGAAGAGCCACAAAACCTTCCTTCCAGAATACTGAAACTTCACAGTCAATATCTTCATTTATTTCATTACAATGAGCTTTGTGAAAAAAAGAAACCATAACTATCATTATGGGTATTTCAATCTTGATTACAGGAAACAGTGGACTTTATAACGGCCTCTAATTCCAAATGTTCCTATTTTGACTCAAAGCCTATGAAAACATATATTATAGCAACAATTTTCAAAATGAGTTAGGTGCAGCACTCCCAAGGAATGAACGCTCTGTACTAAATTATAACACTGTAAGATTTTTCACATCATCTTTTGTGCTTTTCTGCCAATCAAGAATTTTGTCTTTTCTAATTCTTTTTTTTTTTTTTTTTTTTTTTTTTTGTCTTTTTCCA
>NW_007731320.1:85052-94903 GCF_000696425.1 Galeopterus variegatus | reverse complement strand
TTTTTTTTTTTTTTTTTTTTTTTTTTTTGTCTTTTGTCTTTTTCCATGTCCGGCAACGGATCGCAACCCTCAGTGTTGCCCCCGTACTGGACCGGGGACCGGCAACGGAATCGCAACCCTCGGCGCTGCTCCCGCGCCTCGCTCAGCCAGTGAGCAGGAACCGGTCTGTATGTGGGATCCGAACCCTCGGGCGGGAGCACCGCCGCGCTTCCCAAGCAGCACACTATCCAGTGCACCACCGGGCTGGCCCCTTGTCTTTTCTAATTCTGTATTGTGAAAAAAATATCTTTTTATGTTTTTCAAAGTCAACAAGGTCTAATACGGTCTGAGAAACACTAAACTAAAACTTTTTATAACATTGACTATAACACAGGCATAATGGGTAAATGGAAGTTCAAATAAGATAAGCTACTAAGCTTAAGTCATGTCAATCAAATGTCTTTTGAAGAAAAAGGTTTATTTATATGTATATATAAAAGACCTACTGGTCCACTGAATGTTAAACTATATTAAAGAGTTATTCTTTTTCTGAATACATTATGTGTATTTTGACACATGTCTAAGCAATGTTTCTTGCTCCCAAGTTTTGGGACTATACTACCACCTCCATTTTCCTGACAATCCTACACTCATTTTCTCTTATCCCAAAGGAGATAACTCTGTTTTTCCATCCGTATTACAGAACCTGAGACTTAGAAGTAACATTGTTTTACTATTGCAATCACATGGGTTATATATTCACATGGAAAAGTTAAAATTGGAAAATTGTTTTCTGACTAATGCCAATGACTCCTCTTACCCCCAAACTCACTATTCATTCTGGAAAAAGAAATTGATTTTATTTTTAGGGGGCGGGGGAGAAGACTTCCAGTGAATGTTCTCATCTCCTCCTCACCCCGTTAAGCTGCTATCGGTGCTCTCAAGAACACCCACCAGAAAACTCAGATTGGTCCTCCAGGGAGGTCATCGTTGCCATTAATAAGTCTCAGTAGCTCTTCTCTTGCTGGAGGTAGCAGCACCTAGATGTTTTTTCTCATTTCTCCCTAGAAGAGCTCCTCAGACTCTTGGAGATCAGAAATTTCAGTTTTACTTTAGAGCCACTTCTAGATGACAAGTTATGGTTGTGTTCTTTCTGATGCCTCTGAGTTTCAAAGCTTTCAGAAACAGTTGCCTTAAGGAGACAAGCATGGACGTCTTCATATAACATAATGGTCTTTGCTGTTCATCTCTATGACCATGTGCCCAGAGACGATCATTCTTCTTTGACCCAGCATGAGTACTTACACCTAGTTAAATTGCATTTATTAAATTATCAGTCTCCTCTAAGAGACATAAAACAGCGCTTGCTTTGTTATCCACTTGTCCCAAATAGGTGACATAAACACTCTAATCACCTCCATCTCACCCTATAAAATCAGAACTTCAAGGGAGACAGGAGGTTATTCCCTCTTTGAAAAGTAGAGGAAACATCCTTCTTGACTTTCTTTTTATTTTATTTTTTCTTAAAACCTAATCAAGGCTTTGCTGTCCACTGCAGAAGAAAGGGGGGATAAATGAAGTCCCTTCTGCCTGAATTTTCTTTTATTTTTTAATATTTTAATTGATTGTACATATTCATGGGATTCTGAGCTGACCATCAGCACCTGTGTCCAAGATATGATGATCAAGTCAGTACTATCAGCATGCCCAACACCACGAATCACAAATTATTTCCCATGTCCCTCGCCCAATCTCTCCCAACCACCCTCCCCCAATCCCACCCATGCAAGTCTAGGTCTGTTCTCTCTCTCTCTGCAAGTCCAATGCACCACTGTGGACTTTCCTTCCTTCTTTCTCTCTCAGCACCAACTTATGAGTGAGGACATGCAGTATTTTCCCCTCTGTGCCTGGCTTACTTCACTTGATATAATTTTCTCCAAGCTTATCCATGTTGCTGTGAATGGCAAAATTTCATTCTTTCTATGGCTGAGTAGTATTCCAGTGTGTATATATACCACGTTTTCCTTATCTAGTTGTCCATTGATGGACATTTAGGTTGGTTCCATTTCAAGGCTGTTGTAAATAGAGCTGCAGTAAACATGGGCATGCAGGTTTCCCTTCAATAGGATGATTTCCATTCCTTTGGGTATATACCTAGAAGTGGGTTTGCTGGACCACATGGTAGATCTATCTGTAGTTGTTTGAGAAACCTCCATGCTGTTTTCTATAGTGTCTCTACTAATTTACAGTCCCACCAGCAGTGGAGAAGAGTTCCTCTTTCTCTGCATACTCACCAGCACTTGTTATTCTTAGTCTTTTTTTATTAGGGGGTGAGATGATATCTCAGTTTGGTTTTAATTTGCATTTCCCTGATGATTAGTGATGTTGAGCATTTTTTCATGTGTCTGTTGGCCATTCATATGTCTTCCTTTGAAAAACGTCTATTCAGCTCCCTTGCCCATTTTTTTAATTGGGCTATTTGTTTTTTAAATTATTATTATTTTATTTTATTTTTATTTTAACATCTCAGTATACATTGTAGTTGATTTTCAGGTTCCTTTACCCGTTCCTCTTTCCCCCCTCCTTTTCTTCCCTCCCCTCCCCCAACATCATATCTGTTCACTTGTCTTAACAAGTTCAAGGAATTTTTGTGATTGTTGTTTCTTCTTCCCCCTCTCTTTATTTGTTTGTGTGTTTATTTATTTATTTTTAGCTCCCACAAGTAAGTGAGAACATGTGGTATTTCTCTTTCTGTGCCTGACTTAATATAATTTTCTCTAAGTCAATCCATGTTGTTGCAAATGGTAGTATTTTATTCTTTTTTATAGCAGAGTGGTATTCCATTGTGTAGATGTACCACAGTTTCCTTATCCCTCATCTGGTGATGGACATCTGGGCTGATTCCAACTCTTGGCTATTGTAAACAGTGCTGCAATAAACATTGGAGTACAGGGTTATTTGTTTTTTTACTGTGTAGTTTTTTGAGTTCCTTGTATATTCTGGATATTAATCCCTGTCAGATGTAGTTTACAAATATTTTCTCCCATTGTATAGGTTGTCTTTTCACTATGTGAATTGTTTCCTTCGCTGTACAGAAGCTTTTTAGTTTTATATAATCCCACTTATTTATTTTTTCTTTTGTTGCTTGTGCTTTTGGGGTCTTATTCATAAAGTCTTTAGCCAATCTTACTTCCTGAAGTGCTGAAGTGTTTCTCCTATGTTTTCATATAGTAGTTTTATAGTTTCAGGTCTTATACTTAAGTTTTTAAGCTATTTTGACTTGATTTTGATTTATGGTGGCAGGTGTAGGTTGAGTTTAATTCCTCTGCATATGGATTTCTAATTTTCCAAGCACTATTTATTGAAGAGGCAGTCTTTTCCTCAATGTAATTCCTTGTTGTCTTTGTCAAAGACCAGTTGGCTATAAGCATGTGGGTTGATATTTGGGTTATCTATTCTGTTCCATTGGTCCAAGTTTCTATTTTTATGTCAGTACCATTTTGTTTTGGTTACTATAGCTTTGTAGTATAATTTGAGGCCAGGTAGTGTTATGCCTCTGGCTTTATATTTTTTGCTCAGGATTGCTTTGGCTACTCAGAGTCTTTTATTGTTCCACATGAATGTTAGGATTGTTTTTCTCTACTTCTGTAAAGAATAGCATTGGTTTATTGATGGGGATTGCACTGAATCTGTAGATGACTTTGGGTAGAATGGACATTTTTGCAGCATTAATTCTTCCAATTCAAATGACACCACAGAAATATAAAGACTCCTTAGAGACTATTACAAACAACTGTACACCAACAAATTTGAAAACCTGGAGAAAATGGATTAATTTCTGGACACAAACAATCTACCAAGACTGAACCAAGACGAAATAGAAAACCTGAACAGATCCAATCCAAGAGCACAGAATGTCTTTCCTTCTTTTTGTGTCCTCTTTGATTTCTTTCAGTAGTAATTTGTAGTTCTCATTGAGGAGATCCTTTACCTCCTTGGTTTGATTCCTAGGTATTTTATTTTATTTTTTGTTGACTATTGTAAATGGGCTTACTTTCCTGATTTCTTTTTCTGCTAGTTCATTATTGGAGAATAAGAGTGTTACTGATTTTTTGGCATTGATTTTTTATCCTGCAACATTACTGAAATTTTTTTTATCATCTCTAAGAGTTTTTGATAGAGTCTTCAGGTATTTCTACATACAGGATCATGTCATCTGCAAATAGGGACAGTTTGACTCTGTCCTTTCCTGTCTGGATGTCCTTTCTTTCTTTCCCTTGCCTGATTGGTCTGGCTAGTATTTATAATACTGTGTTAAATAGGATTGGTGATAGTGAGCAGCCTTGACTTGTTCCTGTTCTTGAGGGAAGAGCTGAAAGCCAATCTCATTCAGGATGATATTGCTGGTGTGTTTATCATATATGGCTTTTATTGTGTTGTTATATTTTCCTTCTATATCTAATTTGCTGAGAGCAGGAGATCCTTTACCTCCTTGGTTTGATTCCTAGGTATTTTATTTTATTTTTTGTTGACTATTTTAAATGGGCTTACTTTCCTGATTTCTTTTTCTGCTAGTTCATTATTGGAGAATAAGAGTGTTACTGATTTTTGGCATTGATTTTTTATCCTGCAACATTACTGAAAGTTTTTATCATCTCTAAGAGTTTTTGATAGAGTCTTCAGGTTTTTCTACATACAGGATCATGTCATCTGCAAATAGGGACAGTTTGACTTTGTCCTTTCCCGTCTGGATGTCCTTTCTTTCTTTCCCTTGCCTGATTGGTCTGGCTAGTATTTATAATACTGTGTTAAATAGGAGTGGTGATAGTGAGCAGCCTTGACTTGTTCCTGTTCTTGAGGGAAGAGCTGAAAGCCAATCTCATTCAGGATGATATTGGTGGTGTGTTTATCATATATGGCTTTTATTGTGTTGTTATATTTTCCTTCTATATCTAATTTGCTGAGAGCCTTTATCATGAAGCAATGTTGAATTTTGTTGAGTACTTTTTCTTTGTCTATTGAGATCATCATATGGTTTTTGTCCTTGAATTAATTGATGTGGTGCATCACATTTATTGACTTGTGTATGTTGAATCATTCTTGTCTACTTGGGATGAATCTCATTTGATCATGGTGTATAATTTTTCTGATATGCTGCTGTTTTCTGACTGCTAGTACTTTGTTGAGGATTTTCCATCTATGTTATCAAGGATACTGGCCTGTAGTTTTTGTTGTTGTTGTTGTTGTTGTTGTTGAATCTTTGGTTTTGGTATCAAGGTTTTGGTGTCCACATAGAATGAGTTTGGGAGAGTGGCCTCTGTTTCAATTTTTTGGAATAGTTTGAAGAGAATTGGTATTAATTCCTCTTTAAAGGTTTGGTGGAATTCAGCAGTAAAGCCACACAGTCCTGGGCTTTTTTTGTTGGAAGACTGCTGATTACTGCTTCAGTTTCTTTGCTTGTTATTGGTCTGTTCAGGTTTTCTATTTCCTGTTGGTTCAGTCTTAGTAGATTGTGTGTGTCCAGAAATTTATCCATTTTCTCCAGGTTTTCAAATTTGTTGATGTACAGTTGTTTGTAATAGTCTCTAAGGATTCATTATATTTCTGTGGTATTGTTTGTAATGTCTCTTTTTTCATTTCTGACTTTTATTATTTGGGTCATCTCTCCCTTTTTTTAGTTAATCTAGCTAATGGTTTATCTATTTTGGTTATCTTCTCAAAAAACCAACTTTTTGTTTCATTTATCTTTTCTATTGTTTTTTGGGTCTCTGTATCATTTAATTCTACTCTGATCTTAATTATTTCTTTCTGTTTATTAATTTTGGAATTGGATTTTTCTTGTTTTTCTAGTTCTTTGAGTGGCATTAAGTTGTTTATTTGAAATCTTTCTATTCTTTTGATGTAAGCATTTATTAGGATAAACTTCCCTCTTAGTACTGCTTTTGCAGTGTCCACAGGATTTGGTATGATGTGTCTTAATTTTGCTAATTTCAAGAAATAGTTTCAAGGACTTTTTTGATTTCTTGTTTAATTTCTTCTTAGGCACATAAATAATTCAGGATCCTGTTGTTTAATTTCCATGTATTTGTATAGTGTCCTGAGTTTCCCTTGTTTTTTATTTCTAGTTTTAATCCATTGTGGTCTGGAAAGATGCTTGAGATGATTTCAAGTTTTTAAAAATTTATTGAGACTTGATATGTGACCTAATAGGTGGTCTATTCTGGAGAATTTTCTATGTGTTGATGAGAAGAATGTATATCTGTAGTTGTTGGACAAAATGTTCTGTAGATGTTTGTCAGGTCCATTGGTCTAAAGTGTAGTTTAAATCCTGTGTTTCTCTGTTGATTTGTTGCCTGGATAATCTGTCCAGTGCTGAGAGAGGGATGTTCAGGACCTCCACTATTATAGTATTGGGGTTTATCGCTTTCTTTAGGTCTAATAGTGTTTACTTTATATATCTGGTTGCTTCAGTGTTGGGTGCATTTATATTTGTGATTGTTATGTCTTCTTGCTGGATAGATCCCTTTATCATTATATAATGGCCTTCTTTGTCTCTTTTTACGGTTTTTGGTTTAAAGTCTATTTCATCTGATATGAGAATAGCTACTCCTGCTTGTTTTTGGTTTCCATTTGCATGGTGTATCTTTTTCCATTTCTTCACTATTAGTTTGTGTGCATCTTTACAGGTGAGGTGAGTCTCTTGAAGACAGCATATAGACAGTAGAGAAGAGTGGACTTTGAGGAGAAAGACTTTCTTCTCTTTTTTCAGGCTCTTCTGTTGACTCTCCTTGTGTCAATGCAGTCAAATATTTAGTGGGCCACCTGCATGGTGACAGTGGCTGCTACTGTGGTGGCAAGCCATCCTTGTGGCAGTAGAAGCTGTGGTGGTGGCTTCTTTGGACCACCTCTGCAGAAGAGGTGCAGGGCCTCCCTGTCACAGTGGGGATCCTGCCTTCTGTGCAGGTTCAGGGAGGGCTGCCCGGGCTTTTCTCACCTGGGCCTCCTAGTTGCAGTGGCACTTCTGCCTTCTGTGTGGGCAGTGGAAATGCTGGGGAGAGCTTGAGATATTATTTAGTAAGATGGATTTAAATTAAGTATAAGAATTAAATGTGTAATACATTAAAATTGCAAATATTTTAAAATTATTTTGAAATATTTCAGATACACAAATGATATAAAAACATAATAAATATACATGTACCTACTACAAATTTAAAAAATAAATAATTGCAAATACAGTTGGAAATCCCTATGTACTATGATCTTATGCTTTCCCTAGCACCAAGCTCCTAACAAGCTAACTGCTTTTCCAAACTTTGTGTTTATGTATTCCTGTAAACTGTTACCATGTATCCCTAAACTATATATGTAATTATAAAATTTGGAAACTCCATTTAATTTCAATATCTCATGATATTCATCTTTCTGCACTTTGCTCATTTGTTATATATTATGATTTTGAAATATACATAAATGGTCCTATTTATTTTTTCTTCTTATGATTATAGAATCTTATTGCAGAAATGTTAATGTATTTATCCGTTCTATTTGATGATAATTTGGTTAGTGCCTTGTTTTCTTTTTACTATTACAGAAAAACAAATCCTGCTATGAAAATTCTTATGTATGTTTTCTCATGAATATGTGTATGTTAATCAGCATAGTCTCTTGTATGCTACAGTAACAAACAACCCCTAAATCTCATTGACTTGTCATGGCAAAAGTTTCCTTCTGGTTCAGACTACAAATTCAGCATGGGTCTTTGGTAGGAGAGTTGGGGAATATTCTATTCCACATTGAACTTAGAATCCCAAGATGAAGGAAGTTTTTTCAACTGGTAGTTGCACTATCTATTATATATGACTCCCCAGTTTGCAAAGCAAGTGAGGAAAGGTGGAGAATTCACACCTGCTTTTAAATGCCTTGGGTCTAGCTCTCTGATCACAGCTACAAAAAGAATTATTCTGTGCCCTCAGAAAGGAGAAGAGAATAGGCTGCAAGTCTTTAACACAGGTAAGAGAGTTTCACTATTAAGTTATAGGTTATGAGCATCTTCAACTTTTAAATAAAATTTCTCAATTTTTGTGGAATTTAAAAATTATATAATGTTGGATAGGTGGGATTTTTTTTTGCTGAATATCCTTGTTAATACTTTGTTTTGCTCCATTTGCTAGTTTTTGCTAATCTGGTGAATGTGAAATGATACCACGTGTGAAATCAGTTCCCTGATTTCTAATGCAGGTGAGCATCTCTCCATGTGCTTGTTTATTCTTGATCTGCATTTCTTGTTTTTTAAAAATTTTGATTTATGTCTTCTCATTATTTTTCCTTTTTTTGCTTTTTTTCTTCAAAGGAAATCTTTGTATATTCTGTAATTAACCCTACATTAGTTTTATTTGTTATAGATATCTTATCACAATTTTTGCCTTTATTTTTTACTATCTCTATCATATCTTTTCTTAAAGAGAATTTCTTAATTTTAATGTTTAATTTATCAGTCTTTTCTTTTATAGTTTACATATTTTTTGCTTTGTTTAAGAAATTCTTTTCTACCCCACAGTTATAAAGGTATTCACGTATATTGACTTCTTAAAGTTTTATGGGCTTGCTTTTCTCATCTAAATTTTTATCTGGAATTGGTTGTTTCATGTGAGATAATTTCATTTTGTTTTTTATGGAGGGACAATTTCTCCAGAAGTTCCTCACACTGATCTGCCATGTTCTCTCAGTCATATGTTGGTTTTCCTGGGTATGTGAGAGTTTTCCAGGGTTCTCTCCTCTGCAGCATTGGTCTCACTATTACTGTGGCAATAGCAATAATCTTAGCTTCTTATAATTTCATTCTTTTAAAAGAGCATGAATAATCCCCTCTCCTTTGAGTGTGGATGGAACCCATGAATATGATGATATATCACTCCCACGATTATGTTATATTATGAGGCACAATTGGCCTTAGATGGGAAATTATCAGAGTGGTCTGTAGTGGACTGAATCATGTCCCCCCCAAATTTATTGAAGCTTGAATTGTGTCCCCTAAGTTTTATGTATGAGAAACTTGGCCCCCACTGTGACTGTTAGGAGGGTGGAAAATCCTTTACGGTGATTGAAAGGTGGAGCCTTGAAGAGGTGATTAGATTGTAAGATCATGCCATAGTGAATGGATTAAAAATGGTGGTCAGAGACATGGTTCTGAGGGCTTTAAAAGAAGAGGAGAGTCTGTCTTTCTCTTGCTGTCTCTGCTCTCTCTGCTTCCACTATCTTGCAATGTGAGACCCCTGGGTCACTGTCACCACCACCAGATAGACTACCAAGCCTCAGAAACTGTAAGCAATAAATTTTGTTTTCTTTATAAATCTCCCAGTTTCAAGTATTTTGTTATAAGCAACAGAGTGGACTAATGCATGTCCTAAGGTAATCACATGAACTCTTTAAAGCAGAGAGTTTTCTCCAGCTGGTAGGAGAAGAGGAAGTCAGAGGGATTTGAAGCAAGAAAAGGACTCACTGTACTGTTGTTGGCTTTGAAGATGGAGCGATTCATGTTCAAGAACCAGAAGGCGGTCTCTAATAATTACTAATAGTGACCCCTGCTGACATCAGCAAAGAAATAAGAACCTCAGTCCTACAGATGCAAGGAACTAAATCCTACCAACAACGTGAGTGAGCTTAGAAGTGAATTCTTCCCAAGAGCCTCGAGGTGAGAGCTCAGCCTGATCCGCATCTTATTTCAGCCCTGAGAGAACCTAAGCAGAGACACAGTGGAGATTGCCTAGACTGGCCACCTACAGAGCTGTGAGCTACCACACGGGTGTTGTTAAGCCACTAAGTCTGTGATAATTTATTACACAACGGGAGAAAATCAATACAACCTCTGT
>NW_007731320.1:82606-84799 GCF_000696425.1 Galeopterus variegatus | reverse complement strand
CCACCTACAGAGCTGTGAGCTACCACACGGGTGTTGTTAAGCCACTAAGTCTGTGATAATTTATTACACAACGGGAGAAAATCAATACAACCTCTGTAAGATAAAAGTCTTTAGAAATGTGGTATAGCATTTCATTTATTCAGGTCTTTAGAAATAAAGTTTTACACTTTTTCCCATAGAGTGGTCTTATCTTTCTCAGAATTTTTTTTTTCCTCCAAGGTAAATTTTGAGTTAAAATTAAAATTGAACTAAATTAATTAATTAATTAGTTGATTATGTTTTTTTTCAATGTTACATTTTACCACTAATTATTACTAGCCTGTCTTATGTTAAACATGCTAACTTTATATTCTGTTTTATAATTCCTTTAGGAAAGATAAAGATGTATTGGGCTTCACTGGTTTTCTTTTTTTTTCCTTTTTGTCTTTTTTACTGACCGGTAACGGGATCGCTACCCTCGGTGTCGCGCCCGCACCGCGCTCAGCCAGTGAGCGGGAACCGGTCTCCACATGGGATCCGAACCCTCGGTGGGAGCGCGGCAGCACTTCCAAGCAGCGCACTCTCCAGTGCACCACCCGGCCGGCCCTTCATTGGTTTTCTTTTCACTTATAGTGCCTTGTCTTCTCATATTGGAACTTCTACTCAGAGATATTTCCTCTTTGTGCCCTGAGCTGAGGTTGCATTTTTCTTTTTTCTATTTTTTTTTTGTCCTTTTTGAGACTGGCCGCACCGCGCTCCCGAGTGCCATGGGCTTGGCCCAAGGTTACATTTTTCTAAAGAAGATTTATAATCTCTTCTGCCAGGCACCCCAGAGCCTGAACCACCCAAGATTACTTTATTTATATTTGTAGTTGTTGTTTCCCAGACTGGCTAGGTAGGTAAAAAAGAACCCCAAATTCAAGACAGGCAACCTGAAAGCTATAAATTCTTGAAGGAAATTATTTTTTAATCATCCAGAGCTCAAGATAAAACAAACAACTTTCTTTAATTCTTCCTTTGCCAATAGGATATTTTCCTTGTCTACTCTTTTGCTGAGTATACAGCCCGTCTAGATCCAAATTAATGCAGGAATCTCCATCTCAGGCAAACCCCAAGACCTTCTGATCTGTACCCATAGGGCCACTAAAACCCAAACGTCTTGGTCACTGAGACTGTCAAAATCTTATAGCACTGATATAACCTATTACTCTGTGTTTGGTGCACTCTTCATTATGGGTCCTTGGAAATTTCTGTTACTTTTGTGTGAGCTTAAACATCTAAAGGAAAATTTGTTCTATTTTATTTATAAACAACTTTATTTTCTTTTAAGAATCATATTTTACATATAATACATATGTATATATCCATGTACATATACATATATGGGCTATACATATATACATATAATATAAACATATAAGTTAATATTTGTATATAATAAGTATATATAAGCGTATATGAGTCAGGCAGAAAAAAGGTTGGGAGAGAGATTTCTAAAGTTCTGTCTAGACATTGTCAGAAGGACTATGGGAAAATTAGTTGTTTTCATATGCTGTGTCTACTGTGTTAATATACATATATAAGTATATTTATAAATATATGTATGTAATCATATATCCATATGAGGGTACTTCAAAAAGTCTGTGAAAACGTAGAATTAAAAAATAATACAAACTTTTCCATGAACTTTTTGAAGACCCCTCATAACGTTAATATACCCCAAAGTGAATAAACATTTTTTTAAATGTGTGGACTGACATGTGAACACCGTCATGGTAGATACAGATTGTCTAAATTTGACATACTAACATCTATTTCTACATATGGCTTTACGACATAATTGAGTAGAAAGTAGTGAAATTTTTTAGCTGGAAAATTACCTGTATGGTCCCTGTGTTCCTTTTTTGTTGGGATTCTACGTCCCAGCGAGAACTTCAAATGATATGAGTATGTATCAGTAAAGATGACTCTCACTATTTCTCCAGGATAATTTGCTGTTAATTCTTTAATACTTTCTTCATCTGACAGTCCAAAGATGTGTCTATCTGCCATCACAAGAAGAGGATATAATTGTTAGTAAATTACGACTTTAAAATGTCATGTTCAATTGCTTTTCCTAGAGTTCTTTGTGGAAGTAAAACAAAATCAAGTATTGATTTTTTTTTTTCCTTTTTGTCTTTTTCTGTGTCCGGCAACGGATCGCAACCCTCAGTG
>NW_007731320.1:79379-81764 GCF_000696425.1 Galeopterus variegatus | reverse complement strand
CTTCCCAAGCGGTGCACTATAGCAGTGCGCCACCGGGCTGGCCCCAAGTATTGATTTTGAGTAAGTCAGGCAGACTATAAGGTAGAGGAGATAAATTTCTAAAGTTCCAGCTAGACACTGTCAGAAAGACTATGTGAAAATTAGTTATTTAATTCTCATGTGCTGTGATTACTGAGTCTATTCCAATCAGATAAAATACCATACAGTGCCAAACTATTCACAGAAAACTTAGCATTCCAACAAATCTAAAATGTTAGAGATTAGATAGATAGATAGGTAACTTAAGCCACAATTAGGCACTGGTTTATATCAGGTGGAAATTACTCTACAAATTTATTTTCCTTTAACAACCCTGATGGTATGGTTAATAAGCTCAAAAAAGAGTGAAAATTTAAAAAATATCTTGAGTCCCTCTGTTGGCATCACTGTAATAATCCCTGCTTTCTGCAGATATTGTGTTCAATGCCATATAGATATTTTATTAAGAATGAAAGAATGAGAAGAAATACAGGAAAAGTCCCAGATTGGGGTGGAAATGTTGAAGATGAAAGTAAAGAAAGCAGGCAGCATGTATTTTGAAGGAGCTAAATTTTATTCTCGAGTCTATTTCCTTAATCGGTGAGATCTCGAGCAAATCACTTAATCTTTGTTATTCAATTTCTGTATTTGTAAAATAAACTTAATATATGATTATTACAGAATATTAATACAAAGTGCAGAATAATATAGAATAATATTACTACAAAGTAATATTTTGTAGTACAAAGTAAAGTCTCTGTAAAAAATATAGCACATGGTAGCACTTAATGAATATTTATTATCATAATTATGTGGGCTCGAATGAGGGGGTTGTTAAGGAGCAACCACATTTGCATTGGGGCCCCCAGAAAGACATCTGTGAAATAGAGAATAAGAGCAAGCAGCTCTCAGGACAGGTTGGGAGACTGGACCTTAGATGGACAGTTCAGATCAGGTTATGGTCTTGAATCAGAAGTGGATTCAGTGTCATTAGGTAAGGTGCACAGTGCAGACATTTAGATTCAGGTGTAAGTAATGTTGTGACAGTTGGTGAGGAACCATAGGAAAGCAAATTCATGATGGTTCATCTCCACCTGTCCCAGCAGCATGCACCGAAGAATAGACAGGAAGAAAAAAGTCCAACATAGTCGGGGAACTGCAGCCATAGAGACTCCACATTGCAAGTGCCTGAACACAGACTACAGAGAAGGTGGGCTTCTGGATGCCGAATCCAGGTCAGGGGCCATAATTCGAGGACAAAATCAATGGTTACCTGAGCTGAAGTGGAATTATGGACAGAATTATTTTCTAAGGAAAGAGAAAAAGGCTATGCAGACATTCAGTGACTGGACGGACCAAGGTCGGTAGGTTCCCATAGATGGGAAATTATATTGCTTAAAAATGATATAGGGCCGGCCCGGTGGCGCACTGGATAAGTGCGCCGCTTGGGAAGCGCGGCGGCGCTCCCGCCTGAGGGTTTGGATCCCACATACAGACCGGTTCCCGCTCACTGGCTGAGTGAGGCGCGGGAGCGACACCGAGGCTTGCGATCCCGTTGCCGGTCCCTGGTCCGGTACGGGGGCAACACTGAGGGTTGTGATCCGTTGCCGGACATGGAAAAAAGACAAAAGACAAAAAAAAAAAAAAATGATATGTAGTTCCTTCTGAGTCATGTGTTTTTATAGTCTTTTTTAAAATTAAGAAATAATTCATATGCCATAAAATTATAATTCAACTCACAATAACTCAACTTGTCAATTAAAACTTCACTTTACACCCAACCATCATTTTGGATTCGAAGCCACTGCCTGATAACTGACATTTTGTAGATGTAGTCTGACTTTTTCAATATACATCTCTATTTATTGATGAAGATCCTATTCTTTTAGTATTAATTAGTATAACTGATTTCTAATCAATTAGGTTCTCTATAATCCAAAAAAGAATAATTGATCTGATATTAACTTTATTTAACTAATACATTGTTAGCATTATTATGAGTAGTTATCACATTCTGATTACCACTAAAATATTTATGTTGAAAATTCAAACCTATATCAATGTGGTTTGATCCAGTAGGGTCAGGCAGTCTGTCGTTCTCCATAAAATTTTTCTCAATAGACTTTATATTTTCACTCTTTACCTAGAAATTACCTTCCTACTGCCATTACCATGAGCATCTCAAAAGAACAACTTAAAATGTACACTCACTATAGCACTTAAAATTTATACTCACTATAGCACTAATTTAAACCTTCATCCTAGCCCCAGGCTTGGTCTATGAATGAATTATGGGGCAATCGCCTTTGAAGTATGCATTTGTATTTGTAAAGAACATGAGCTGTTTTTATCTGCCTGACATCCAGT
>NW_007731320.1:69186-78927 GCF_000696425.1 Galeopterus variegatus | reverse complement strand
TTGAAGTATGCATTTGTATTTGTAAAGAACATGAGCTGTTTTTATCTGCCTGACATCCAGTTCTCTTTCTAGTAAAAACACACTAAGGTTCATTTGGGATACTTCTCCCCCTCCATTCACATACGGTGTGGGGTGACCTGGGAACCCAGCCGGGGGTCAATGACAATACTGCACCTCGCTATCCAAGGAGCTTATTTCTTGGGGAACCAAGACCAAAACTAATCCAAAGTCACCTATGTGTTTCAGTGGATATAATCCCGGAAATTACTGTGAACCATTGGGAAAGATCTGTAATCCTTTCCCTGGAGTTGCTCATCTGGTATGAACCAAGACCAAAACTAATCCAAAGTCACCTATGTGTTTCAGTGGATATAATCCCAGAAATTACTGTGAACCATTGGGAAAGATCTGTAATCCTTTCCCTGGAGTTGCTCATCTGGTAAGGGCTTAACTCTGGAGTCTGCAGACCAATTCTGACTCTGGGGAGACCTCACCTGTAAACAAAGCCACGACACAAGAACGTAGGCCTCAGAGGTAGAGACATAGTTCTTCCTCTGTTATTGACAAACCTCTTTCCAGACTTGCATTAATACTCTGCTCCTTCAAATTGGGATTATCTTACTCTCAACTGAAATATTTATGAAAAATATAGTATTACTAGTCTTATTTTGCATATGGTGATACAACCATGAAGCCGTAGAGCTATTTTTAATCAAATACCCTCCAACTCTAAGTCCAGTTCTCTTGTCTCTGTGCTGGCTGCTGCTTCTCTAATTCTGGGACATTGTTACAGAAATTATCTTGACTGTAATAATTCTGTCCTTATCTTTCATTGATAGGTACCTTAATACCAAAGGGTGAAAATCTGAAACACAGGATGCTCAATGGGATCTTCAAATATAGTAAAAATATCTTTGGTATTACAAGGTGAGGATAAAATTCTTATAATAAAATTCAAGAAAAGACTGGTTGTTTTTTATCTATAATAGCAAGCAAACCTGAGAGCAAGTCCCATTCTAGTAACAGTGCTTTCAGACCTACATGCCAACATATCTCTAAACACTCCTGCTTTTAAGGCATGCTAATCTTATACAAGATCAGCAGGTTTCTTTGTTGAGTGGTCGTGCACTCCAAGTTGTAATTCCTTGCTTGGCAAGCAATGCATTAATTTAGAACTTAGATATTGAGTGGTGGCCTCTTCCTTCCAACAGTGCGAAAGAATGTTCACATTTCACATACTCTAGAAATTTTGACAATTGACAAGGCTTAGCAACTGTAATGCAAAATAAAATGCATGCATCTTCAGATGACCAAATATTGACGTCAGACATTCCTCTTGAGTTACTAGAAAACTCACCTGTCATAAAGGAGATGGAAGAGACTTTATTCATTATCTGTTGGGTTGTATTGGTGACAGGTGTATATGCAATAGAAAATACAGATTCATTAAACGAATCTACCCGTCCCAGGTCCATGGTAGGCAATGAAGAAAAATCATTAACTTGATGATTATGAGGATATAGGTACAAAAAAAGTAGTAGGACCAATGAGTTCAACCATTCCTACATAATCCAAGAGAAAAGATAAAGAAAATTATGATTTCAGATTAGTCATTCATCATCATTTTGTCATAAAGTTTGTCTCTTTAATTTTTAATTTCAATATATCATATATTATGAACTGCTTAAAATACATACAGTACAAATTCATCAATCTGAGTAATTTTAATGAACTATTAATGGGAATTTAAATTTACTGAGCCTCAGTGCCAGTGCTAAAGCATGCACTGATCATGAAAAAATATATGATGCAACAGTTGCAAGCTGTTTTAAATTATCAGCTGGTGGTGGTGGAGATATACAAAGTTTAGATATCCTGGTGACCCACTCATGCTGTATTTGATTCTGCTGAATATCTGCATGTTATAAAAGACAGTTGCAAGACATTGCTCACTTAGTAATAATATATTAGTTACATGTCAAGATTCTGGAACTGGAAACTCAACAGAATGCCAGCGACCTGAAGGACACTGTCTTGGTTAGTTAGTTATAAATCCTGGTCATTTGCAAACTCCCAATAAGAAATCACTTTATTTCCAAAATGCAAGGTCTTAGGAAAATACTCATGATGTATATACAGTAGCATTCCAATTTAGTTAGAAATGCTACCTAAGCTATATCTTCTGATTTTAAAAAGATACCAAAGTTTAACCAGGATTTTTGTTATGTGATAAGATCTTAAGAGCTAATGTTAATTTTATTCTTGGCACTTAATACATTTCCAACTTTTCTATTATTTTTGAAGAAAATAAATTGTTTTTTAAAAGAGAAAGAGACCCCAAAGAGAAAATGCTAGTTACCTGTTTCTTTTTTTTTCTTTTTGTCTTTTTTCGTGTCCGGCAACGGATCGCAACCCTCAGTGTCACTCCCGTACCGGACCGGGACTGGTAACGGGATCGCAACCCTCGGTGCTGCGCCCGCACCTCGCTCAGCCAGTGAGTGGGAACCGGTCTGTATGTGGGATCTGAACCCTTGGCGGGAGCGCCACTGCGCTCCCAAGCAGCGCACTGTAGCAGTGCGCCACCGGGCTGGCCCCTAGTTACCTGTTTCTGTGGGTTGATTTGTTTCGTCTGTCTTTGCAATACCAGTATCTTAACCCTAGCATCTATGAGTGGAAACATTAGTAGAAGGTACTGGCTTTTAAAACATTTTTTTGACTTCTTAATTGCTGACCTACTTCAGGGCTTTTAGTGTCTGTCTTTGCAATACCAGTATCTTAACCCTAGCATCTATGAGTGGAAACATTAGTAGACGGTACTGGCTTTTAAAACATTTTTTTGACTTCTTAATTGCTGACCTACTTCAGGGCTTTTAGACCTCAATTTATGGGCCTATGTCATTTGAAATGTCTTCAAACAGATTCATGGTCTGAGGAACATGTATGAAGGTGCTTTATTTCACTGCTTTTGGTGGTGGTAGAGGTATTCGAAGCATAGATATCTCCCAGGTAATACACATTTTCTATCATAAATACAAAGTGACATAGACATTGAATCATACCATTAAGGATTCTCTTCTCATTCTCCATTTTTTAAGAAAGTTCTTGCATAATAAGGCACAAGTTTGTTGACACACACTTATCTCTCTCTTACCCATCCTGCCCTGTTTAATGAGAGAGAAAGGGAGAAGATGCTGTTAATATGAAATTCTTAATAAGAAGAAATATCATACAAACAAAAAAGAGTAGCCTAATAACTCCAGTGTTCGAAACACGTACTTAGAATCTGAGTGTTCCCAAGTGAGCATTTTATTACTTCCCTGTTCCCTTTCTTTCTACACTACTAGACTCTTTGCTTCATCATTTATTTGTAATCCACTGTGCCAAATATCGATTTCTTGCCTCTTAGCCTCTCAGCTCAAAATTTATCCTTCATAGCCTGCTGTAAGAAAATTGATCCGGTCCCTTTAAGTATTTTTGTTTTTTGTTTTCCACCTGGCATGATGCTAAGTTTTGCTGAGGACTGAAGGGAGATTCTGGAAGAAGAGGCTCTCCTTATGGGTATCCGAGTGGTTTATACCAAGTTTCTACAGAATGTATTTTTTCCTTACTGCTCAGACTAAGTGGTTTCCTCCAGTGCAAAATTCCTGGAGGGTGTAGGTTTCACTGTGTGTTTTCTCTACCTCTTGATGTAGGAGCAGTGGTGTATCTGGGAGCCTCAGACAGCTGAATCCCTTTACCCAGAGCTTTGTTTCCTTTGGTTAACCTATTGCAAAGGCAGCACACTCCAGTCCTTGTGCCTATAGTTTGCCATTAAGGATTCTCTGCCATTCATGCATGCACATCTTATCCAAGTTTTCAACATATTATCTTCCCATACAAGTTTGTTCTTCCTTGGATATTCTCTCTCAGCCCTAAGATATCCTTTTGATCTCTCAGTCCATCTTTATAGTTATTTTCCTACCAATATTTAATAATTATCTGTATTAAATTTTCCTTATTTAGTTTGTGTAGTTTCAGTCTCCTGCTTGCACCTAGATCAACATGTGCACACGTGTGCACAGACACACACACCCACACACAGATCTCTCTTAGCTTCAATAAATACATCCTTGTACACCCGTCTTAACATCTCTATAATATTTACCTTGTTTCAGAACCTGAATAAGTAATCAATTTTGGGAACTGATCTAAGACAATTGAATGGGATGTTTGTTATATCTAGCAGAAGTCATTGCTTTGTATACTAATTTGTTGTGAAATGACTACAAAATTTTCTTTTCCCAGTGAAAGGAAACTTAATTTTCACTTTCCTTCTATGAAAAATTAGAAAGTTGAGATAGAGGGCCGAGCCTGTGGCGCACTGGCTCCCGCTGCGGGTTCGGATCCTATATGGGGATGGCCGGTGCGCTCACTGGCTGAGCGTGGTGGGAGCAACACCAAGCCAAGAGCTGCGACCCCCTTACTGGTCACAAAAAGGACAAAAAAAAAAAAAAAAAAAAGTTGAGATAGAAAAGTCACCAGAGTTTCTCTAAGTTTTTTTTCTGAGCACGAAGATACACTCTGTTCACAATGACACACAGTGTAGATTGCTTTCTAGCCAATGGAATAGGAGCAGAAAAAATATGTGCAATTTCTCAGTCATAATCTTAAACAATAGGTATTTCTCTTTATGCCCTCTTTTCCCTTCTGCTAGCTGGATGATTTAGGAAACAGCAGGACCAAAAGATGGATGGAACCCAGTTTCCTAACTCCTCATGGGAGGAAAACCAATCATTGACCAGAAGCAGATGTCTTAGATGGTTTAATGAGCAAGAAATCGTATTCTATTCTATTTGAGCCACTGAATTATTTTGGTTAGGTTTATTGTCACAGCTTAATTTATATTAATCAGTACACTCTTCTGAATAAATCTTGGGAACGTTTTGGCAAGTTCCATAATGAATAAAGATCTAATTGCAATTGCAATTAATTTTATTAATTTATTTGGGAAAAATTGACATTTTTGTGGTATTGAGTTTTCTTCTACATGGACATTATTTGTTTCAGTTACTATTTCATATGCTCTAATAATAGTTCCTTTTTTTGAGTTTCTACAAAAGTCTCACTGAATAGTTATATTGGAATTATTCACAAAGTATAGCTCATGACTATAATTTTGGTGTATTACTTTTGTGCATTGGTAATTACTGATTTGTAGAAATGCTGTTGATTTTGTATATTAGTCTTGTATCTAAAAACATCAATGAATTCCCTAATCAGTACGACGTTTAAAAAATAAATTCTCCTGTATTGTAATAAAGACAATCATATCATCTCAAAATAACCCTTTCATCTATTACATCCTTTCTTGTCCTAGAGCATAGGGTAAGATCATTGTGCAAATTGAAAAGGTATCTTTGTCATCTTCCTGATTTGAGAATACATTTTTCATACATAAAATTTTCACCATTAGAAGTGACATTCTTTATGTGTTTTTGTAGATAGTCTTTATTAGGATAAATGTCAACCACTGTTCTACTTTCCTAAAGTTTTGATTCATGGATAAATTTTGCATTTTAATAGATACTTTCCCATATCCTTTTATATTATATCTGGTATAATCTGCTAATGTGCAAATTAGATTGGTATATTCTCTCATGTTTTCCAGCAAATATTATAATTTGCCATAAGGTATTTTTTTTTAATACTACTGAACTGAATTTTCCAGTATTTTACTTGGAATTGTTTATAATAATAAATTACAGCAAACTATAATTTAATTTTTAATCCACTGTCCTTGTCTAATTTTAGCCTCAGTGTTATGCTAGCCTCACTATGGGTAGCAATTGCTCTTTAAAAGTCTCCAGTACTGATCATAACACATAGGGTGGTCTGATGATAGAAAGCTAGTAAACTTGCTCATAAAATGTTGTGAACGTGATGCCTTTGGGATGAGGATGGGCTAGATTGCTATTGTTGATTCAATTAATTAATTAATTGATAGTGATTGGTTTATCCAGATTATCTATTTTACTTTGATGCAATTTGGGTAATCTTCCCTGCAAAAGTATCTGTTATGTTTATACATAAAGATGTGATTAATTCAAAATATGTATAATATAACTGAAAATACTTTAAAACACTTCAATACTTTTAAAATTATAATATATGTGTGCATTTTTTTCTTTTTAGCGTTCTTTCTATTTTTATTGATTAGTCTTGCTAGAATGTTGAATTTATTAAGTCTTTTTTTAAAAAAAAGCAGTGTTACTGTTTCATCATTTTAATTGTTCATTAGGTTTCCTATTTTATTACTTTCTACTCTTACTTTATTATGGTTTTATTTAGACTATTTTGGGGATGTTTGCTTTGCTGCTTTCTGTCAGCTTCTTGGCTTAAATGGTTGACTAGCGTCAGCACAGTGGTGGAGAACACGAACTCTGGAACTGGACAGGTTATCACATGTAGTCACTTGATGGCAGTTGTGCCCCAACTCTTCATCTCCGCTTGTGTCCACACCCTTTCTCTGGCAACTTTGGAGTTCCTCCGATAAAGACAGACTATTACTCTGACCAGTAGAAGCAGGTGACAGTAATCATGTGCCAGTTCTGAGCCTAGACCGTGGGAGGCCTTGAGTGTTAGATATAAAGTACTTAGGAATGCCCTTTTTAGCTTCCACTGAAAGACTCCAAAAGTTTCTTTGTATTTAGTGACTTTTTATTCTTGATTCCTAAGAATTACATTGCAATCGGAGAACCAACTTCTCAGTAAGTTATTGCTTCTTTGAAATTCCTTAAGACTTCTTTCATGGTGCAGCATATTTAAATATTTGGAAATGTTCCATGTGTGCTCGAAATACATATAAATCAGCTTTTAGGTTAAGTGTTTATGTATCTATTCAATCTTTTTAATTGTGTTTTTCAAATCTTCAACATCCTTTCTAGTGTCGTATTTACTAGATAAATCATTTCACAATAGAGTTACACTGAAAATTTTTACCCTAATAATAGGTTTGGCAATTTTTTATTATATGTTAGTTTTTAGCATATGCATTTAAAGTTTAAGTGGTTAGGTGCATAAATATTGCTTTATTCGTGTTTCAATGGTCGGTTGCTTCTATTTCTAATAATAGCGAAGAGACACTAAGTTTTTTAGGACAATATTTGTCTAATATGTATGTATCTGGTTATTTTTAACCTTTTGCTGAATTTTTAAAATATTTGATTAATGTATGGAAAATTCATAGCTGATTTATGTTTAGAATTCTATACTAATAGATAACTATATTTTTAAGAAGTAAATTAAATCATGTATACATTTTGTTTGAGATGATCTGTCCTGTTAAACCTGCTTCTAGTTTTGTCTCTATCCTTACTTTATATAGAATTGACAAAGTTTTCTTCCTCTCCCTGTCCCAAAGATATAGAAGGTATTTATATTTCTTTAACAGTTATTCTTAAATTTTGGACTTTCCTAGGAAACTATAACTTATTTTATGAAAATAACATAATTTACTATCTTTATTCTCTTTTTACAAACAAATGCCTTCCAGATACTTTAACTCTGCTGAATTCCAACCTGATCATCCTGGTTATTATTGTATAGAAATGTGTTTCATTTTTTAATTTAAAGTACATGCAAAGTAGGTTTATTTTTATCACCAATCATTAATTAGGTTTGCCAATGAATTATTCAGGTTTCTGTGGAGAGGCGGTGATATATTTGTGCTTGTGCTTGAGGTGGGGAGTAGAAACTCCACCTGAACTGGGCTTGGACAGGGTTCAGCTAGATTAAAAACCCAGGACTCTCTGTCCTGTGTGTAGGCTAGTCCACTGTGAAAACGTACTAAGGACTTTACCTAAAATTGCCTGCAGAGAGCAGTATTATTCTTCCGTAGATATTGCATCAGCAACCAGAGAGCAGAGTACAGCAGCGGACCACCCCTTTTCCCTAGTAGAACCAGCATATCGCGGTTTTAGCACATGCAACCTTGAACAAAAAGCCTGTGTGTTTGTGTGTGTGCGTTTATGTGTGTGAGTGTGAGTGTGTGTGTGGGGGGAGAGGAGTTTAGTAGGGGAATTTATACATACATTTTTTTGCAGCAGAGATGCAAAATATCTCTCAGAAGGAGATGCCTCTGTGCCTAATAATAAAGCTACCTCCTTCCATGGCCCCAATCAACCAATACTACACAAATATGATTTGCTGAGTTTCTTCTTAAAATTGTGGGACTTAAGAGCTCTCAAAAGGTCTTTCCTGAGGAAGAAAAAGGGGTATCTAAGCTGAATTATAAAAAGTAAAGAGATGGAACGATCGCCAGTTCTCTGGGAAGCATGCCAGGGACATGACTTGCATGAATGGGTCAAGACTTTTGAGCTCAAAGCCAGCAGCTCCACCCTGAGGCTGTCAGTAGGATCTTAAGTCCTGACCTCTAAGCACGTGCTCTCTTCCCTCTATGTGCATGGCATGTTGGCCAGGGATGGAAACCACATGGCTGGCATGAGCTCCTCCATAGTGATGAGGAGTGGAGCTGAAGCTGTCATCCCACTCACAGGACAGGAGCATGCACAGGATGGTGCTATTTCCTCCCAAGCTCAGGTCAAGTGTCCAGGGGCCAGTTCCACATTATGCTAGGGACGCTTCAGGGAGCATTACCAGAGCAAGAACATACATATGGCAGCTTCATGAGGCTGAGAGCAACTCAAGGTAGAAGCACATGGAGTAAAGAGGTCAGGAAGCCCAGGGGTAGAGAGAAGGAGGGAAAGAGTTCCAAGAGTAAAACAGCATTAGAGCAGGGTGAGATGGGGCTGAGGATCCCCTCTTTCTTAGTGCAGAGGATTCAGCGTGGGTACTTTTAAGGGGACTGTGCAGGGCTGGATAGGAGGTTGAACTTGTCAAGAAAGTGATCTCCTCACTGTGAAATCAGTTCCAGCCCTAGGTAGTAGCATGGAGTCTTCAGTCTGACTCCAACCCTTAGATTTTCCATTGTACTTTATTTCTCCCCAATTTAGGCATTTTCTGTAGTTTATAAAAGGACCGCCAACAAATGATTTTTTTTTGCTAAACATATGGCAAATAGTTTCAAATTGTAATGATTCTGATTTTTCTCCTCTCATATTGTTAAATTCAAAACAAAATTCTTACAGTATAGAAGCATAAAAAAACCTGGAAAGTTCTGCTTACCACAAAGTGCATTTAAAATAGTACTGTGATAAGAAAAAGCTATGTATTTTATATTCTGATTCAACTCACACTATCCAAAGAGTAAAAGATTCTGGAAAGCATCTTACATTTCTAAAATTCCTACAGCCCGAGAGTGAGAGATACGGACAATGAAAAAATGTTCTTGGTAAACAATCTGAAAGTCAGAATAACAGTTAATCTGAAATAGTGCATTTAAAATAGTACTGTGATAAGAAAAAGCTATGTATTTTATATTCTGATTCAACTCACAGTATCCAAAGAGTAAAAGATTCTGGAAAGCATCTTACATTTCTAAAATTCCTACAGCCCGAGAGTGAGAGATATGGACAATGAAAAAATGTTCTTGGTAAACAATCTGAAAGTCAGAATAACAGTTAATCTGAAATGCTCCCAAATTATTATGCAATAAAAGTAAATGACTATGCCTTTAAAAACAACCCAGGCTTACAGATCAATTCTCAAGATTCAAAGTTTTCCACAATAAATTGTTAGCCAATTTCAACTTATTCCCACATTTGGTTTCTGGCTTAAAACAATATAATAGATGCATAATTTTTT
>NW_007731320.1:67526-68514 GCF_000696425.1 Galeopterus variegatus | reverse complement strand
TTTTTTAAAATGTATATTTTAATTCAATGCTTTTATCTATCTAAGATTAAATACCAGGTATCAAAAAACTTCAAAACAGCCCACTGATTTTCAAAATAATTTCTCTGCAGATGATTGACATTTAGTTCATAAAGCCTTATCTATAACTTTGAAATAGGAAAAAAATAAAACCCCACAAAACAGAAAAATAAAAAATATACCAGAAAACCAGAAAAAATACAATGAACTTACTTTTGGGAAATTTGAAGAAAGAAACCTAGAAGCACAGTTTACCCACTGGTCTTGTTTAGAAGAAAATGATTCACAGTTCTTCCCTCGTTTCTACCACATCTCTAGGATTCGCTTTAATTGTTTGGCTTCTGTGACATGTTCCTGTGAAGAGTGCTTTCAGAAGGGAAGTTGTGATCTCAATTCTGTTGGCTCTGCCACCCACGTGATCCTCTTGGACTGTGTCTTTTCCTTGATATTCAGCCAGTTCCTGCAAAGCAAGCAGGTTGCCTGGCCCTGTTGTGTTATAAGTAGCAATCTCACAGAGGAAATTCAATATTCTATTTGTTGGCTTTTCTCTATTTTGTGGGAGATGATTGCAGCTAATGTCAAAATTTAAAGCACCGCCTTCAAAACACGAGAAAGTAAACAGCTTAAACAGATAAAAGTTCTCTCTTCCCAGGGCTTTAGACTGCTTAATCGACACCGTCACTCAGATGCAAGATTTTCCTTCTTCTATTTCTCAGTTTTATTTTCATTCAGTTCAGACTATTTTCTAATTTCCCTGGAGACTTACTCTTTGGCCAGTGGATTATTTAGAAGTGTGCTGTTTAATTTCCAAGTGTCTGAAGATTTTCTTGTTATCTTTGGTTATTGATTTCTAGTTTAATTCTACTAAGATCAGAAAGCATACTTAGGATGTCAAATTTGTTAAGGCTTTTTTTATGACCCAGAATATGATCTATCTTGGTGAATATTCCATATGCATTTGCTGTTGTTG
>NW_007731320.1:64521-66793 GCF_000696425.1 Galeopterus variegatus | reverse complement strand
TTTTTATGACCCAGAATATGATCTATCTTGGTGAATATTCCATATGCATTTGCTGTTGTTGAGTGGAATATTTTGTAAATATCTATTAGATCTAGTCGGCAGTATTTAGTTTTTCTATCTATTAGCTAGTTTTCTGTCGACTAGCTCTGTTGGCTACTATGAAGAATTTGAAGATTTTTACAAAAATTAGGAATCTAAGATTTTTACAAAAGTTAGGAATACAAAAATTTTCTGTTTCTCCTTCCAGAGCATCTGGTTTTACCTCATTATTTGCAGCTTGTGTTTTCAGGTGCATAAACATTGAGTTTTTTTTTTTTTGTCTTCTTGGTGAATTGACCCTTTTATTTACTTTCTGTGCTCTGACGTCTACATTGTCTGATATTAATATAGTCATTCTTACTTTCCTTTGGTGTGTGTTTTCGTGATATATTTCTTTCATCCTTTTCATCTACTTATATCACTATATTTGAAGTGAGTTTCTTGTAGACATCATATAGTAGAGTCATCACTTTTTGTTTTGCAGATAAAATATTATAGGTTTATTTAAAACTTAATTTTTACTTTGAGTATGCAAAATACCAACTCTATAAAATGTTCATTTTTTTACTTTGTAGTTTACAAATATACAACATAGACATTTGCTTAAATTTATATTACATATTTATTTATTTATCTATTTTTTGTCTTTTTCCGTGTCCGACAACGGATCGCAACCCTAAGTGTCGCCCCCGTACCGGACCGGGACTGGCAACGGGATCACAGCCCTCGGCGTTGCTCCCGCGCCTCGCTCAGCCAGTGAGCGGGAACCGGTCTGTATGTGGGATCCGAACCCTCGGCGGGAGCGCCGCGGCGCTTCCCAAGCGGCGCACTACAGCAGTGCGCCACCGGGCCGGCCCAATATATTACATATTTATTAAGGCAAGGAACTATATAGAAAAATAATTTGTTCTGCTTAAGGCATATTGAGAATAAACTGTTACACAAATTATTGCATATCTGGAACCACAGTGCATAACAGACTGGATAAACATGCTAAAAATAATCTGATTGTATTTACCTGACTTAGGTTATAAATGTAGATCAGAAGACAAAAATAGATTTTTCTTTTCAAATTATGCAGCAGTTTGAGAACTTTGGCTTCCTTGTTTGGTACCTTTAGAACCATGACTCCCAAGCACCATCATTTAGGCTATTAAAGCACAATTTCTGTACCTGAGTTTCTTCCTCTTCTAACATCGTAACTATGGTTTTTAGAAGGCAGAGAGAATCCAAGATGATCTTTATACTTATATTGCATCGAAACACAACTCAAGGGAATCTGATCTTCCCTCCCCCCAACTCATAGCTCTAAATTTATACTTGGATATACACAACTTCCAGTCGCCCCCTTGGCTTTCTGTAAATCCAGCTTTATTCAAGCCAGATTTAGAACTGGGATGATAGAAGATCCAGTCACAGACCCCAACCATTCTCTGATGTTTCTCTTTTGGATTCTTCTTTTCTCTTGATTGTCCATTCACAAGTTGACTCACTGGGAACTTGACCAGGATTGGATTGCAGTGCTTTTCAGGTGGGCTCCTCTCCTCATGGGGAAGACAGTGTAAAAGGTGAAGGTTCTCAATTCTCTTCTGGCCTATTATTAATATGTTCCATTAGTTTGATACATTTGTTACAATTATGAACCAGTGTTGATATATTACAATCAGCTCAATTTTATATTGGAGTTCGCTCTGTGTGGTACAGTTCTACGGGTTTTGCCAAATGCATACTGTCCTGTAGTCACCATTACAATATTGTACAGAATGGTTTTGCTGCCCTAGAAATCCTCTACAGTCTACATATTCATCCTTCTACCCTGAAACCTTGGCAACCAGTGTTTTTTCTTTTTTCTCCATTACCTCAAATCTTTACCATTCCTTTGTATTAGGCACATTCCTCTTTTACACACTGTTGGTATATAGAAAATCCTCTCTTCTACCTAATTGAAAGTATATAACTAGTTGTTGCTAATTATAGTCATCCTGCATTGCTATATAACACTAAACATTATTGCTACTAACTAGCTGTAATTGTATATCCATTAACCAACCTCTCACTACTTCCCTTTCCCCCTACCATTTCCAGCCTCCGGTAACCACTGTTCTGTGCTTTACTTCTATGTGACCAACTTTCTGAGCTTCCACATATGAGTGAGAACATGTGGTATTTCTCTTTCTGTTCCTGGTGTACTTCACTTAATGTCCTCCAATCTCATTCATGTTGCCATGAATAT
>NW_007731320.1:57854-64326 GCF_000696425.1 Galeopterus variegatus | reverse complement strand
GGGTTTTGCCAAATGCATACTGTCCTGTAGTCACCATTACAATATTGTACAGAATGGTTTTGCTGCCCTAGAAATCCTCTACAGTCTACATATTCATCCTTCTACCCTGAAACCTTGGCAACCAGTGTTTTTTCTTTTTTCTCCATTACCTCAAATCTTTACCATTCCTTTGTATTAGGCACATTCCTCTTTTACACACTGTTGGTATATAGAAAATCCTCTCTTCTACCTAATTGAAAGTATATAACTAGTTGTTGCTAATTATATTCATCCTGCATTGCTATATAACACTAAACATTATTGCTTCTAACTAGCTGTAATTGTATATCCATTAACCAACCTCTCACTACTTCCCTTTCCCCCTACCATTTCCAGCCTCCGGTAACCACTGTTCTGTGCTTTACTTCTATGTGACCAACTTTCTGAGCTTCCACATATGAGTGAAAACATGTGGTATTTCTCTTTCTGTTCCTGGTGTACTTCACTTAATGTCCTCCAATCTCATTCATGTTGCCATGAATAGGGCTGAACAGTATTCCATTGTGTATCCATACCACATTTTCTTTATCTATTCATTTGTTTAATGCACACTTAGGTTGATTCCATATCTTGGCTATTGTGGATAGTGCTGCAGTAAACATGGGAGTGTAAATATCTCTTTGATGTATTGATCTCCTTTCCTTTGGTTATATACCCAGTAGTGAGATTTCTGGATCACATGGTAGTTTCAATTTTAGTTTTTTGAAGAACCTTTTTATTGTTCTCCATAATGGCTGCACCAATTTACATTCCCATCAACAGCATATAGGAGATCCCCTTTCTGTGTATCCTCACTAGAATTTATTTTCTGTCTTGATAATAGCTAGTCTAACAAGTGAGAGGTGACATATCAATGTGGTTTTGATTTACATTTCCCTGATGATAAGTGATGTTGTGCATTTTTCATATACCTGTTGACCCTCTGTATATCTTCTTTTAAGAAATGTCTATTTAGCTCATTTGCCAATTTTTAAATCAGACTATTTGTGTTTTTGCTGCTGTTTGAGTTCCTTATATATTTTGGATATTAGCCCCTTGTCAGACGCATAGTTTGCATATATTTTCTCCATTTCTGCAGGTTGTCTTTGTTCACCCTGTTAGTTGCTTCCTTTACTGTTCAGAAGCTTTTTAGTTTGATGTAATCCCATTTGCCTATTTGCACTTTTGTTGCCTGTGCTTTTGAGGTCCTCTTTATAAAATCTTGTACAGCCCAATGTCCTGAAGCATTTGCCCTATGTTATTCTCTAGCAGTTTCATCGTTCTGTCTTTAATCCATTTTGAGTTGATTTTTGTATATGGTGAGAGATAGGGGTCACATTTTACTCCTATGCATATGGCTATCAAGTTTTCCAAGCACCATTTATTGAACAGACTGTCCTTTCCCCAGTGAATATTCTTGGCACCTTTATCAAAAATCAGTTGGCTGTAAAAATATGGCTTTATTTCTGTGTTCTATCTTCTGTTCCATTGGTCTGTGTGTCTGTTTTTATGCCAGTACCATGCTGTTTTGGTGACTATAGCTTTGTAGTATATTTTGAAGTCAGGTAATATGATGCCTTGTTGGTCAGAATTGCTTTGACTATTCAGAGTCTTTTTAGTTTTATATAAATTTTAGAATTGTTTTCTTGTATTTCTATGAAGAATGTCATTGGTATCTTGATAGGAATTTTATTGAATCTGTAGATAACTTGGGTGGTATGGTAATTTTTGCAATATTAATTCTAACCCACAGACATAGAATATCTTTTCATTTCTTTGTGTCCTCTTCGATTTCTTTCATCAGTGTTTTACAGTTTTCATTGTAGACACTTTTCACCTCCTTGGTTTAATTAATTTCTAAGTATTTTATTTTCTTGGTAACTATTGTAAATGGGATTGCTTTCTTGATTTCTTTTTTTTCTTGCTTGTCATTGGTGTATAGAAATGCTGGTTAATGTATGTTTATTTTGTATCCTGCAACTTTACTGAATTTGTTTATCAGTTTTAAGAATTTTTTGTGGAGTGTTTAGGTTTTTCTGTATATAAGATCATGTCATCTGCAAATGGACAATTTGACTTCTTCCTTTCCAATCTGGATGCTCCTTATTTGTTTCTCTTGCCTAATTGCTCTGGCTAAGACTTCCAGTACTATGTTGAATAAGAGTGGAGAAAGTGGGCATCCTTGTTTTGTTCCAGTTTTTAGAGGAAGAGCTTTTAGTATTTCCCCATTCAGTATAGTGTTAGCTGTGGGTTTGTCATATGTGGCCCTTATTATGTTGAGGTACATTCCTTTTATGGCTAATTTGTTGAAGGTTATTATCATGAAAAGATGTTGAATTTTATGGAATGCCTTTTCTATGACACTTGAGGTAATTGTATGGTTTTGTCATTCATTCTGTTGATGTGATATATTATGTTTACTGATTTGAGTACATTGAACCAACCTGGCATAAACCTGGGATAAGTCCCACTTGATCATGGTGAATGATTTTTTTAATATGCTGTTGGATTTGGATTGTTAGTATTTTGCTGAATATTTTTTCATCATTGTTGATCAGGGATATTGGTCTATAGTTTTCTTTTTTGCCATATCCTTGTCTGGTTTGGGTAGCAGGGTAATGCTGGCCATGTACAATGAGTTTGGAAGAGTTCCCTCCTTTTCAATTTTTTGGAAGAGCATGAGAAAAATTGGTGTTCTTTAAAAAAAGTTTGGAAGAATTTGGCAGTAAAGCCATCAGTTCTGGGCTTTTCTTTTATTACTAAGCCATTTTATTACTGATTCTGTCTCCTTACACATAATGGTCTGTCCAGGTTTTCTATTTCTTCTTGGTTCAATCCTGGTAATTATATGTGTCCAGGAATTTATTCACTTTTTTTAAGTTTTCCAATTTGTTCGCATATGGTTGTTCCTAATAATCTCTAAAGATTATATGTATCTCTGCAGAATCAGTTGTGATATCTCCTTTTTCATTTCAAGCAATGGAAAATTTCAAGATTTTTCAAGATGAACTCAAGATTTTATTTGAGTCTTTTCTCTTTTTTTCTTGGCTAGTCTAGCTAAACTCTTGTCAACTTTCTTAATCTTTTCGAAAACCAACATTTTGTTTTGTCAATCTTTTGTATGACTTTTGGTATCAATTTCATTTATTTATGTTCTAATATTTATTTTTTTCTTCTGCTAATTTTGGGTTTGGTTCATTCTTGCTTTTTTTTTGTTCCTTAAGATGCATTGTTAGCTTGTTTATTTGAAATCTTTATACTTTTTATGTAGGTGTTTATTGCTATAAACTTCTGCTTTGGCTGCTTTGGTGATATCCCATAGGTTTTGAGTTTTTTTTTTTTTTTAACTGTTTTCATTTGTTTCAATTATTTTTTAAATTTCCTTCTTAATTTCTTCTTTGACCTATTGGTCATTTAGGAGCATGTTCTTTATTATCCATGTATTTGTAAAGTTTCAAAAGTTTCTCTTGCTATTGATTTCTAGTTTTGTTCCTGCAATGGATTGATTGTATTGTGTCCCCAAATTTCATATATTAGAAGCTTAATTCCCACTGTAAAGGTTGAGAGTGGGAAATCCTATTACATTAATTGAAAGGTGGGGCCTTAAAGGCATGTTTAGATTGTAGAACCATGATGTAGTGAATGGATTAATAATGGTGGTCAGGGGCGTGGTTCTGAGGACTTTAAAAGGAGAGCACATGAGAGTCTTTCTCTCTGCTCCACATTTTTTGCTATGTGAGACATCTGCATTGCTGTAGTCCCCATGAAAGAAAGCTCTCACCAGATGTGTTTCCTGGACTTTGGACTTCCCAGCCTCTGAAACTGTAAACAATAAATTTCATCTTCTTATGAATTACCCAGTTCTAGGTATTTTGTTATATGCAACTGAAATGGACTAATACAATTCCATTGTGGTTAGATACTTAATATGATTTTCATTTCAAAAAATTTGTTGAGATTTGTTTAGTGTCCTAACATATGGTCAGTTATGAAGAATGTTTCATGTGCTGATGAGAAGAATGTGCATTCTGCAGCTGTTGGATAAAATGTTCTGTAAATGTGTGTAAGCTTCATTTGGTGTATAGTGCAGTTTAAATCAATGCTTCTTTAATATCCAATGCTGAGAGTGGGGTGTTGAAGCCCTCAACTATCATTGTATTGGGGTCTATCTCTTCCTTTAGATCTAATAATATTTGCTTTGTATATCTGGGTGCTCCAATGTTGGGTGCATATATATATTTAAAATTCCTATATCCTATTACTGAATTGACCCTTTTATGTTATGCAATGACCTTCTGTATCCCTTTCTACAGTTATTAACTTAAAATTTATTTTATATGACATAAGTATAGCTACTCCTATTTGCTTTTGGTTTCTATTTGTGTGGAATATGTTTTTCCATCCCTTCATTTTTAGTCTGTGTGTGTTTTTACAGGTGAAGTGAGTTTCTTGAAGGCAGCATACAGTTGGATTTTGGTTTTGTATCCCTTCAGCCAGTCTATATCTTTCAATTGGGGAATGTAGTCCATTTACATTCAAGGTTATTATTGATAGGTGAGGAATTACTCCAGACACTTTGTTGATAGTTGGCTAGTTGTTTTGTATATCATTTACTCCTTTTTTCCTCTTTCATCATTTATCATTGCAGTTTGGTATTTTTTCTGTAATGATAAGTTTGATTCCCTTTTCTTTCCGATTTGTGTACCTTCTTACCAGTGAATTTTATTCTTTTGCATGTTTTATTGATGATGGTTATCTTTCTTTTGCTTCCAGATATAGGACTCCATTGAGCATTTCTTGTAAGGCCAGTCTAGTGGTGATGAATTTCCTTAGTTTTTTCTTGTCTGTAAAATACTTATTTCTCCATTCCTGAGGGATAGCTTAGCTAAATATGGTATTCTTGGCTGGTAATTTTGTTTTCAGGGCCTTGAATATTTCATTCTATTGTCTTCTGGTTTATAAGGTTTCTTCTGAGAAATTTGCTGCTAGTCTAGTGAAAATTCCCATATATGTGACTTGATACTTTTCTCTTGCTGTTTTTAAAATTCTCTCTTTGTCTTTAACTTTTGACATTTTGACAAGTAGTTTGTCTTGGACAGTACCTTTGGGGTTGATTCTATTTAGGGATCTTTGAAACTCCTGAATATGGAGTTTCATATATTTCTCCCCAACTGTGGGAAGATTTTAGCTATTATTTTATTTAATATGTTTTTGATATTTTTTTCTTCTCTTCTTTTTTGGGAATTCCCATAATTGGAATATTTGTTCACTCAATGGTGTCCCATAGTTCCTTAGGCTTTCCTCACTTTTTTAAAAAAATCTAATTTCTTTGTTTTCTCTGATTGGGTAATTTCAGATGACCTGATTTCAAGTTCAGAGATTCTTTCTTCTGCTTGCTCTAGTCTGCTGTTGAAGCTCTCTGTTGTATTTTTTATTTCATTCATTGAATTCTTCAGCTGCAGGATTTCTGTTTGGTTCTCTTTGTTAGATTTCTCATTCATGTAATGAATTGTTTGATTTTGTTGAATTGTCTCTATTCTCTTGCATCTCATTAAGTTTTCTTAAAATCATTACTTTGAATTCCTTTTCCAACAGTTCATTGATTTCCTTTGCTTTGGGTTCTGTCATTGGGATGTTATTGTGTTCCTTTGGTGGTGTCATATTTTCTCACTTTCACATGCTTCTCATGTCTTTGCATTGATGTCTGTGAATCTGGCAGATTCACAATGTAAGGACACAAAAAGCAAGCATAAGTTGTTATGCTACTAGCATAAGTTGCAATTATGCAACTAGCATAAGTTGTTAAGGTCTTTGGTGGCAAGGGCTTTTGAGGTTTTTCTTTTTGTGTTTTTACCACAATCAGGCAACTTTGTGAAGAGGATTCCTCTATGTGTTGGGTCTGAACTGGCTTACTTGCGGCTGCAGTGGTGCTGATTTCCAGATGCAAGTGCTTGGAGTGGATGTGGACCTGAGATCCTATCTAATTGTAAATATGTATTCTATGACCAATATCTTTCTAATGCTCTCACCCTGCTAACCACCCAAGCCCCTGGTAAGTACCATTCTACTCCCTGCTTCTATGAGATCAACTTTTTAGATTCCATTTGTGAGTGAGATCATGTGATATTCATCTTTTTGTGCCTGGTTTATTTCACTTAACTTAATATCCTTCAGTTTCATCCATGTTGTAGCAAATGACAAGATTTTCTTCTTTTTTATGACTGAATAGTATTCCACTATATATAAAGTTCTTGAATAATAAGGTCCATGTTCATTGACACATTTACCTCTTAATCATTTTGCTCTGTTTAATAAGAAAAAAAGGTAAAAGAAAATAAGTGTTAAGATATTAATAAGAAAAAATTTCCTGCAAACAAGTAATATCCCGATTATCCAATATTTCTTTTTTTTTTTTCCTTTTTGTCTTTTTTCGTGTCCAGCAACGGATCGCAAC
>NW_007731320.1:51627-56854 GCF_000696425.1 Galeopterus variegatus | reverse complement strand
CCCTCAGTGTCACACCCGTACCGGACCGGGACCGGCAACGGGATCACAACCCTCGGTGTTGCTCCCACACCTCGCTCAGCCAATGAGCGGGAACGGGTCTGTATGTGGGATCTGAACCCTCGGCGGGAGCGCCACCGTGCTCCCAAGAGGCACACTGTAGCAGTGCGCCACTGGGCCGGCCCATGTGGGATCTGAACCCTCGGCGGGAGCGCCACCGTGCTCCCAAGCGGCACACTGTAGCAGTGCACCACTGGGCCGGCCCGTTTGGTGAATACATGTCTGTTGTTTCTATAAATACATTAAAATACATTTGTACTCTAACATAGATTCTATTTAATATTTAGTCATATAAGAACATCAATAAATACAAATGTCTGGAAGTCAATGTATTTATCAAAATTTAAGGGTATAAAAGTTGTCAGAATCAAAAAGGAATCACTTGTGCTAAAAAAAAAATCCTGACAAAGTAACCAAAACAACATGGTCCAGGCTTAAAAACAGACAAATTGGCCAATGGAATAGGATAGAGAGCCTCGGAATAAATCCATGCATTTACAGCCAACTGATTTTCAACAAACATGCCAAAAAATATACAGTGGGGGAGAAAGGATGCCCTCTTCAACAAATGGTGGTGAGGAAATTAGATATCCACATGCAGAAAATTGAAACTAGACCCATATCTGTCACCACACACAAAACCAACTCAAAATGGATCAAAGAACTAAATTTAAAACCTAAAACTATGAAACTACTAGAGGAAAACATAGGGAAAATGCTACAGGAAATGGGAGTGGGCAGTACATTTCTGAGCAAAACTGCAAAGGCATAGACAACTAAAGCAAAACCATAAATTTGGGACTACATCAAATTAAAAAGCTTCTTCACAGCAAGGGAAATTGTCAACAAAGTGAAGAGACAACCTACAGAATGGGAGAAAGTGTTTGCCAACCACACATCAGACAAGGGGTTAATACCCAGAATATATAAGAAACTTAAATGACTCAACAGAAAAAAAAAATCCAGTTAAAAAATGGACAAAGAACCTGAGCAGACATTTCTCAAAAGACGTACAAAAGACGTATAAATGGCCAACAGGCACGTGAAAAAATACTCAACATCACTAATCATCAGGGAAATGCAAATTAAAACCACAATGAGATATCATCTCAACCCTGTTAGAATGGCTATTATCAACAAGACAAAAAATAACAAATGCTGGTGAGGATTCAAAGAAGGAAGTCTCCTACATTGCTGGTGGGAATGTGAATTGGTACAGCTGCTGTGGAAAACAGTATGGATATTCCTCAGGGAACCAAAAATAGATCTACCTTATGACCCAGCTATCTCATGACTGGGTATACACCCAAAGGAAATGNGAAACTAGACCCATATCTGTCACCACACACAAAACCAACTCAAAATGGATCAAAGAACTAAATTTAAAACCTAAAACTATGAAACTACTAGAGGAAAACATAGGGAAAATGCTACAGGAAATGGGAGTGGGCAGTACATTTCTGAGCAAAACTGCAAAGGCATAGACAACTAAAGCAAAACCATAAATTTGGGACTACATCAAATTAAAAAGCTTCTTCACAGCAAGGGAAATTGTCAACAAAGTGAAGAGACAACCTACAGAATGGGAGAAAGTGTTTGCCAACCACACATCAGACAAGGGGTTAATACCCAGAATATATAAGAAACTTAAATGACTCAACAGAAAAAAAAAATCCAGTTAAAAAATGGACAAAGAACCTGAGCAGACATTTCTCAAAAGACGTACAAAAGACGTATAAATGGCCAACAGGCACGTGAAAAAATACTCAACATCACTAATCATCAGGGAAATGCAAATTAAAACCACAATGAGATATCATCTCAACCCTGTTAGAATGGCTATTATCAACAAGACAAAAAATAACAAATGCTGGCGAGGATTCAAAGAGGGAAGTCTCCTACATTGCTGGTGGGAATGTGAATTGGTACAGCTGCTGTGGAAAACAGTATGGATATTCCTCAGGGAACCAAAAATAGATCTACCTTATGACCCAGCTATCTCATGACTGGGTATACACCCAAAGGAAATGAAATCTATATATCAAAAAGACTCCTGCACTTGCATGTTCACTGCAGCACTACTTACAATACCTAAGAGATGGAAGCCACCTAAATGCCCATCAGTGAATGAATGGATTGAAAAAAGTGTGTTACACGTACACATTGGAATACTACTCAACTGTTTAAGAAAATGATGTTCTATCATCTGCAGCAACATGAATGGAATGGGAAACCATCATGTCAAGTGAAGGAAGCCAGGCAGAGAAAGACAAATACTGCCTGAAATCATTCATACATGGAATCTAAAAAAAGAAAAGTAGTTCTTGTAGAGGTAGAGAGTAGAATAATGGTTATGGGGGGCAGGGAGAAAAAATGATAGACTAATAGGTACAAAACTATGCTATTTACCCTAAATCAGAATGGTGTTTGATTCATTGATACGTGAGACTAATTTAATATTGTTGGTTTAATGAAAACAGTTGTATCTTCTGTGTTCAGCAAAATACCCACGTTTAACTTTAGGGTTAATTTATGAGATAATTTTGTGTGTGATTAAGTTAGCTGTAATTAGGATGCAATTATTTTTAAGCCTTTCTAGAGATTGAGCTTTGATATTAAATACCCATATGTAGAGCTCCCTCGAGGCCATTCACAAACCCTTCACACGCAGGTCTATAAGCTAGGTAACTGGCAAAAAGGTCCTTGGAGCCTTGGTTGAAGAAGGAATAGTCTTTGTTCAGCACACACAACACTATGAGCCAAGCAGTCCACAGAGTAACTCAGAAACTCAACTGCTACTGGCAAAGTCCAAAGAAAAACTGAGAAGCTTCCAGTAGAGTAAACATGCTCTATTTTTAGACATGAGCTCTGCCCGCCAGCTCTGCTTCACAAACTGAAGAACACACAATAGCAACAAACTAAAAAGATACATAGGTGCACATGTGCACTAACTCCACCTACACACAACTTGTTTACAGGAAATGTGCTGCTTAACCCCCAACTAGACCTGAGCTGAGGGAGTCTGACTAAATTATCCTATATTCTCCATAATCCACCCCTTCAGGGTCCCTCACCATACAATCTACACATTCAAAATCTTCTGCAATGTTCCCTTAGCGAGGATAAATGACTCTTATGTTTCTATAACCCATTGTCTGTTCAATATGCCTTAAGGCTTGTCCTTAAGACTTGTCCTGCAGTTCTGTCCTTTAGTTGCACATATCCAGTTAGTTGTCATCACTGGTGTGATTTTCCATGGGAATCTTGTAGTCATACTGATGTGAAGTTCAGTGCATAGTCAGTAGATGATCACACCAATGTATGTATGTACCCAGTTGACTCTGGTGCAGTGCCTGCAGCCAGAACACTGTGGGTGAAAAGACAGAAGGGTTATTGGTACCAATAGGGGAAGTTCTCACCCCTCTGGTAAGATACATGGTAGTTTGCCATCCTGAGAAAGGATGGTTGCAGGAAGGTATCTTACTTGGTATGGGGCTCCACAAGGCCATACAAACAGAAAACCAGTAACTCTCTTTGGCAGTGGTCCCAAAGATCCACCTGCCAGAGTGTCAGGGGAACTCTCACATGAGTTATCTGCCCATCAGGGGCACCCATCTGCTCATCAGGAGCACTTTTTCTTGGGTTATGCAGCAGTCCTGCACCCAGCATGCTGCATTCTCCAGTGTAGCCACCCAGCTACATCAGCTGCTGGAGCTCTCCCAGCCACCTTACTTTAGCCAGTGCATCAGCTGGGTGCCGCATAAACCTGAGAAAGCATGCCCCTGATGGACAGATGTACCCTTGGTGGCTCACCACATGCAGATAGGCAGAAACCTGAGAGGAGAATGCTCCTAATATAGTGGCAGGTGGATCTTGTGGGATCACTACCAAAGTCAGAGAACTACTGGTCTTCTGTTTGTATGGCCTTGCAAGGCCCCAGATGAGTATTGTGGCTGCAGGACCAGGCTCAACTGGACACATACATATGTTCATGTGCCCAATGTGTCAGCTTGCTGAGTGTGCACCAAGTTTCCCACCAGTGTGTCTGCAGGATTCCTGTGGAAAATCACCCCAGTGACAACTACTAACCAGGCATGTTTATGGGTGGGTTTTTCATGGCTAATAGTTAAAAGGATAGCGCTATGGGGACAAGCCTCAAAGTGTACCAAATGTACAAGTTGCGTTTTTAATGAGAAAAATTATAAGAAAGACATAAAATGTGTTATTTATTGAGAAAAAAAAAACAATTTTGTCCAAATTCAAAGGTTATTAAAGGTTGTTTCAAAAAGTAAATTTAGAAAAGAAATAGAAACAAGATAGAAAGGAACCAGCAAATAAGAGAGATGTGAAGAAAGCTATGGGTATAAACCTGTATTTTTAGTTAATGAGATTAAAAAGAAAGGAAAATAATTTTGCATGAAAAAAAATCTTGTGTAGTAAATTTTAATCCTAAAGTAAAATGACTGGTTATTTAGGAAAGAGGAATTATAGGACAAAACACAAAGTCTAAAGCATGTCATGAAAATGTCTGAGTCAGTTGAAATAAGAGTTCATGAAGGGTGAGCTTATGAAAGAATTTTGCATGTGTTTAAGTTGGGTATAATTAGTTTTTCTAAAGATTGGGTTTTGATATTAAAAATACACTGATCAGAATTAAATGGCACCCTCCCCCCATGTTAGAACAACAAGGTTTTCTTGAAGTGTTGATCAGCTCGTAGTAAAATTGAAAGAGGTTTGATGATTTCCATTCCTTTGGGTATATTCCCAGTAGTGGGATAGCTGGATCGTATGGTAGATCTATCTTCAGCTGTTTGAGGAAATCATCAAGTCGAAGGTATACCTGTTTCCCAATGTTCATTGCAGCACTCTTCACAATAGCCAAGAGCTGGAATCAACCCAAATGTCCATCATCGGATGAGTGGATACAGAAAATGTGGTATATCTACACAATGGAATACTACTCAGCTATAAAAACAAATGAAATACTGCCATTTGCAACAACATGGATGGACCTTGAAAGAATAATACTGAGTGAAACGAGTCAGGCAGAGAAAAAGAAATACCACATGTTCTCACTTATTGGTGGGAGCAAAAAAAAAAAAAACAAAAAAAACAAATCAATTCACTCACATACACACACACACACACACACACACACACACACACAAAA
>NW_007731320.1:43775-50696 GCF_000696425.1 Galeopterus variegatus | reverse complement strand
ACACACACACACACACACACACACACACACACACACACACAAAAAAACCGGGGGTGGGGGTGGGGAAGAAGATATAACAACTATACTTTCATGAAGTTGTTACAACAAGCAAATGGAAAGGACATTCTTGGGGGGGAGGGGAGAGACGGAGGAGGGAGGGAGGTGTCGGTGATGGGCCATAATAATCATATACAGTGTATATTGACAAAATAAAAATTTAACCAAAAAAAAAAAAAATTGAAAGAGGTTTTGGTTTTTAATTATAAAATCTGCTTCTTTGACAGCCGTCTTCTAAACTTTCTGAGATCGACTTAATCTCCCTATTTTCAGGAAATGCTGGGGTGGAAATGCTGCCTTCATTTAGAATGGTGATTTTATTTTTCATGGTAAAATCTTCCTCTTGTAGCTTCTTAGGGTTCTATATCAGAAGTTCAACTTTTGTTGTAGCTCTGTGCATGTGATTTTCAGGTCATACAACATTGCCTGTAGCTCTCTCTTTTTCTCCCTGCTGTGGACTGATTGAATTGTGTCCTTCAAAGCTTATATATTAGAAGCTTAATTCCCACTGTACCAGTTGAGGGTGGGAAATTCTATTATGGAAATTGAAAGGTGGGGCCATAAAGAGGTGATTAGATTGCAGGAACATGCTTTAGTGAATGGATTAATAATGGTGCTCAGGGGCGTGGTTCTGAGGGCTTTAAAAGGAGAGCACATGAGAGTCTCTCTGCTCCATCATCTCTGCCATGTGAGACCTCTGGGTCACTGTCGCCACCACTAAGACCTTCACCAGAGGTTCTCCCTGGCCTTTGGACTTCCAAGCCTCCTAAACTGTAAGCAATAAATTTCATTTTCTTACAAAGTATCCAATTCCAAGTATTTTGTTATAAGCAACAGAAATGGACTAATACACTCTCCTTGAGAAGGTCTTGGGTGATAACACTCTCTTTAACTTTGTCAGCTAACTCTGCTGTTATCATCTGACACTGAAATGTTCTGACTTGCAGGCCTAGAAAAGCAATGGTTTTCCTCCAGTGGAACTTGATTTTGTACTCTTGGCATTTCTTGATGTGTCTAAATTTTTCCATGTAACCAAGAAACTTCCCATGTTTTCTAAGAGCCATGTATCACCTTGCTCAAGGTATCAGTTTTTCTTGTTTTCTTTCCTCTACACTATGTGTACTCTCATAACCCTTCTTTCTGTTATGAACAAGCTTCCTGTAAGGAGAAACAATCACACTACAGGGGGGTTGTGTGTGTGCATGTGTTTGTGTATGTGTGTTTACCTTTTTGATAACTGACCTAAAACACAAAGATTTTATTTTTTTATGAAAATAATTTCCTATGTTATCTTTATTAGGTTTTTGACAACCTGGGAATACTGAGCTCTGAGTTGCTTTTGAAGTCTCTAACCATCACTTTAGTTAAATGAATAATTATTATTTCACAGTGACCTGTGATTCTATTTTGATCAGTTTTAAATTTTTTGACATCCTGGGGGGAGGGGTCAAGATGGCAGAGTAGTTGGTTCCTGGTGTTGCTCTCTCCCACAGGGCGACCAATTTGCAGCTTTTGAGGAGTAGTGACAGAGGACCTGAAATCTGTGCTGGAACGGACAGGAGCCACCTGCCACGGGACCCCAGTTCAGGTTGCTCCCCATTTTGTAGAGAGACTTTAGAGCTTCTGGGTCCACACGCCACGAGCCTGCTGACTAGAGAATGCAGGTGGGGTTGGGGAAGGACTTCCAGTGCAGGCCGTACCATCTCCGTGAGCAACCTGAGAGGCTCTGGGCTCCCAAACCCTGAGCCAGATGACCCAGTGAAGGCAAGTGGGGTGGAACTTTCAGTCCAGGCTAGTTTCTGCTGTCCAGAAGCAGCAGTCTCTTCAGGATCCAAGCCAGACATCAGGGCGAAACAAGTGAACTGTGATACCCCCAGCCACAATGACAAAACACTAAGGGAAAGAAACCAGAAATATGAAAAATCAAGAAAGTACATTGCCACCAAAGGAAATTAATAACTTCCAAGCACTAGATCCTATAGAACAGGAAGTCTTTGAAGTGACCGACAAGGAATTTAGAGTAACTATTCTAAGGAAACTGAATGAGATACAAGAAAACTCAGTGAAACAACACAATGAAATGAGAAAAACATACAGGATCTGAAAGAAGAAATGTACAAAGAAACGCATTGAAAAAGAATGTAGCTGAGGTTGTGGAGCTGAAGGATTCATTCAATGAAATAATAAACACAACAGAGAGTTTAACCAGCAGATTTGAACAAGCAAAAGAGAGAATTTCTGACCTCAAAGAAAGGCTGTTTGAATTATCAAAGGCAGATCAGAAAAAAAGAAAAAAGAATCAAAAAAATTTGAGAAAATTTAAGAGAGACAACTGACAACCTTAACCACTCAAATATCCGAATCATGGGTATTCCAGAAGGGGAGGAAAAAGAAAATGGCATTGAAAACATACTCAATGAGCTAATAGCAGAAAACTTCCCAGTTATAGGGAAAGTCACAGATCCCTAGATTCAGGAAAACCAAAGATCACCAAACACATTCAACCCAAAATGGTCCTCTCCAAGACATGTGATAATCAAACTGACAAAATTCAAAGACAAAGAGAGAATCTTAAAAGCTGCAAGAGAGAAGTGGCAAATCACCTATTAGGGAGCCCCAATCAGAATAACATCAGACTTTTCATCAGAAACTCAAAAAGCCAGAAAAGAATGGGATGATATATTCAAAGCATTAAAGGACAAAAATTGCCAGCCAAGAATACTTTACCCAGCAAGACTATCCTTCTGAAATGAAGGACAAATAGTATATTTCTCAGACAAACCAAAACTGCAGGAGTTCACTACCACATGACCAGCCCTACAAGAAATTCCCAAGGAAGTACTGGGTTTGATACCACAAAAACAACCATCACTACCATGAATACACAAGAAGGAACAATACCTACCAGCAAAACAAAAATGCTAACAAAAGAGAAAAAAAATAGTTTATCTATCACTCCAAGAAACCAACAAATACAGAAGACTAAGAGAAAATTTGAAAGAAAGGGACAATAGATACTTAAGACATCTAAACAAAAATCAGTGTAATGCTAGGAGTAAATCAACACCTTTCAATAATAACTCTGAATGTAAAGGGACTAAATTCCCCATTCAAAAGACATAGACTGTTTGACTGGATTAAAAAGATGGACCCAACAATATGCTGTCTCCAAGAGACTCACTTGACCTGTAAAGACACACATAGACTAAGAGTGAAAGGATGGAAAAAGATATATCATGCAAGTAGAAATGAAAAACGAGCTGGAGTAGCTATTCTTATATCAGATAAAATAGACTTTAAAGCAAAAACCATTAAAAGAGATAAAGATGGCCAATGTATAATGATAAAAGGATCTATCCATCAAGAAGACATACCAGTCATAAATATATATGCACCTAATGCTGGGGCAGCAAGAAATATAAAGCAAACTCTATTAGATCTAAAGAAAGAAATAGACACTCACACCATAATAGCAGGGGACCTGAACACCCCACTCTCATTATTGGACAGATCATCTATGCAAAAAATCAACAGAGAAACATAAGATCTAAATTAGACTAATTAAATTAGTCTAGACTAAATTAGACTAATTGGATTTGGCAGACATCTGCAGAACATTCCACCCAACAACCTCAGAATATTCGTTCTTCTCATCAGCACATGGAACATTCTCCAGGATAGACCACATGTTAGGTCAGAAAGCAAGTCTTAACAAATTTTTAAAAATTGGAATTATTCCATGTATTTTTTCTGATCACAATGGATTAAAATTAGAAATCAATAATAAAAGAAACTCTGAAAACTATACAAACTCATGGAAATTAAACAACATTCTACTTAATGACTTGTGGGTCCAAGAAGAAATTAAACAGGAAATCAAAAAATTTCTTGACACTAATGAAAATAAAGACACATCATACCAAACCCTGTGGGATACTGCAAAAGCGGTTTTAAGGGGGAAATTTATTGCATTGAATGCACATTTCAGAAGAATGGAAAGATGGCAAATAAATAACCTAACACTTTACTTTAAAGATCTAGAAAAACAAGAACAATCCAAACATAAAGTTAGTAGATGGAAAGAAATAATTAAGATCAGAACAGAACTAAATGAAACAGAAACACAAAAAACAATACAAAAGATCAATGAAAAAAAAAGTTGTTTTTTTTCAAAGAGTAATAAAATTGACAAAATTTTAGCAAGACTAACTGAGAGAAGACCCAAATAACAAAAATTAGAAATGAAAAAGGTGATATTACAACTGACACCTAAGAAATACAAGGAATCATTAGAGACTACTATAAACATCTATATGCCAACAAATTTGAAAATTGGGAGGAAATGGATAAATACAAGCTACCAAAACTGAGGCAAAAAGATATAAAATATCTGAAAGGACCAATAACAATAAAAGAGATTGAAGCTGTTATTAGAAGTCTCCCAACAAAGAAAAGCCCAGGACCAGATGGGTTCACTGCAGAGTTCTACCAAATCTTCAAAGAGGAATTGATACCAACTCTCTACAAACTGTTCCAAAAGATTGAAACAGAGGCAATTCTCCCAAACTCATTCTATGAGGCAAATATCACCCTGATAACAAAACCAGACAAAGATGCATCAAAAATAGAAAACTACAGGCCAATATCCTTGATGAATATAGATGCAAAAATTCGCAATAGAATACTAGCTAACAGAATACAGCAACACATACAGAAAATTATACACCATGATCAAGTGGGATTCTTCCCACAGATGCAAGGTTGGTTCAACATACGCAAATCAATAAATGTGATACACCACGTTAATAAAAGCAATGACAAAAACCACATGGTCATCTCTATTGACACTGAAAAAGCATTTGATAAAATTCAACATTCGTTCATGGTAAAGACTCTCTACAAGTTAGGTATAGATGGAAAGTATCTCAACATAATTAAAGCCATATATGATAAACCCACTGCCAGTATCATCCTGAATGGGGAAAAGGTGAAAGCTTTTCCTTTAAGAACAGGAACTAGACAAGGATGCCCACTCTCACTACTCCTATTAAATGCAGTGTTGGAAGTACTAGCCAGAGAAATAAGAGAAGAGAAGGAAATAAAGGGCATCCAGAATGGAAAGGCTGAAGTCAAGCTGTCCCTTTTTGCAGATGATATGATCCTATATATTTAACATTCTAAATCTTCTATAAAAAAAAAACTCCTAGAGTTGATAAATGATTTCAGCAATGCTGCAGGTTACAAAATCAACACACAAAAATCAGTAGCATTTCTATTCTCCAATAGTGAACATGCAGAAAAATAAATCAAGAAAGCTTGCCCATTTACAATAGCTACCAAAAAAATAAAATATTTAGTAATAAAGCTGACCAAGGATGTGAAAAATCTCTATAAAGAGAACTACAAACCACTGTTGAGAGAAATTAAAGAGGACACAAGAAGATGGAAAGATATTCCATGCACTTGGATTAGAAGAATTAATGTTGTGAAAATATCCATAGTACTCAAAGTGACCTACAAATTCAATGCAATCCCCATCAAAATTCCAATGACATTTTTCTCTGAGACGGAAAAAGATATCCAGACATTTATATGGAACAACAAAAGACCATGCATAGCCAAAGCAATCCTGAGCAAAAAAAATAAAGCTGGAGGCATAACACTACCTGACTTTAAACTGTATTACAAAGCTATAATAACCAAAACAGCATGGTACTGGCATAAAAATAGACACACAGACCAATGGAATAGAATAGAGAACCTAGAAATTAACCCACACCTAGAGACATCTGATCTTTGACAAAGGGAGCAAAGCTACATTCTGGGCGAAGAGATTGTCTTTTCAACAAGTGGTTCTGGGAAAACTGGGTATTCATATGTAAGAGAATGAAACTAGATCTGTATCCTTCACCACATACCAAAATCAACTCAAAATGGATTAAACAATTAAATATCCATCCTGAAACAATAAAACTCCTTAAAGAAAACACAGGGGAAACACTCCAGGAAGTAGGAGTGGATTCAGAATTCATGAATGGAACCCAAAAAGCACAGGCAACTAAAGGTAAAATAAACAAATGGAATTATATCAAACTAAAAAGCTTCTGCACAGCAAAAGAAACAATCAACCCAGTGAAAAAACAACCAACAGAATGAGAGAAAATATTTGTAAAATATACATCTGACAAAGGATTAATATCCAGAATATACAAGGAACTCAAAGAACTTTACAACAAAAAACCAAATAACCCAATTAAAAAATGGGCCAAGAAGCTGAACAGGCATTTCTCAAAGGAAGACATACGAATGGCCAACAGACATATGAAAAAATGCTCAATATCATTCAACATCTGGGAAATGCAAATCAAAACCACACTGAGATACCATCTCACCCCAGTTCGGATGGCTAACATCCAAAAGACTGAGAATGATAAGTGCTGGTGAGGCTGTGGAGAAAAAGGAACCCTCACACACTGTTGGTGGGACTGCAAAATGGTGCAGCCTCTATGGAAAATGGTATGGAGTTTCCTCAAAAAATTGCAGATAGATCTACCATATGACCCAGCTATCCCACTGCTGGGAATATACCCAGAGGAATGGAAATCATCATGCTGAAGGTATACCTGAGCTCCAGTGTTTATTGCAGCACTATTTACAATAGCCAAGAGCTGGAACCAGCCCAAATGTCCATCAACAGATGAGTGGATATGGAAACTGTGGTACATCTACACAATGGAATACTACTCTGCTATAAAAAAGAACAAATTACTGCCATTTGCAACAACATGGATGGACCTGGAGACAATTATATTAAGTGAAACAAGTCAAGCACAGAAAGAGAAATACCACATGTTCTCACTTATT
>NW_007731320.1:40814-43244 GCF_000696425.1 Galeopterus variegatus | reverse complement strand
AACAAATAAAGGGTGGGGGGAAGAAGACAGAATAATCACAAAAATTCCTTGAACTATTTAAGCCAAGTGCACAGATACGATGTGGGGGGCGAGGGAGGGCAACAGGGGGAGAGGAACACGTAAAGGGGCATGAAAATCGCATAAAATGTATTTTGAGCAGTAAAGTAAAATAAAATTAAATAAATAAATAAATAAATTTTTTGACATCCTTGACAGGTTTCCCCGATATAAAAATTCTAAATTCAATTTTTCAATTTGGCCTCTGGAGAGCCTCAAAGAATGTGTCTCTCATCTTGAAGAGATATTAAATGATTAGGTGTATTTGGTAAATGTATGAGAAGGATTGTCAAATGATAAATGATACTAGATCTTCCTTCACATACATTTATGGGTATGTTGTTGATATAAATGCTGCTAAATTATATAAAATTCTTAAAATGTAACAAGTATCAGTCATATTTTGGTTGTTATGTTAAATCTTCTTTAAGGTTCTATTTGTATAGATCTAATGGTCCCGATGTAACACTATTTGTCATGATGCTGGTTGTTATCTTAAAATGTTGTATACTAGAAACAATCAAATTTCCTGATCAGTCATTGATTGTAATGAGCTTTCATCAGACTTAACTACTTCATCAGATCTTAACACAGCTTTGCTAAGTCTCTGTCACCCACAATTTTGATCTGAAGGCATCTGCAGCTAGATTCATGGAAAAGATTATAACAAGTACTTTTAAATGCAGATTTCTAATAACTTTAAAATTGATAGACAAAATAAAAATTTAAAGAATTCTAATAAAAAAACCTGATGGTTTATGAATCTGGTAATCAAGATCAAACAAAGCAAAAATTAATTACATAAGGATAAATTGATAAAGATAATGTTTTTGTGATTTTTATTTAAAACATTATTGGTTCTTTACTTAAATGTTTTCTTTCCCAGATTTAAGGAAACTTTTTCTCTTCATCTATTTATAACTTACAGCAATTTGGTAAAATACACTTTTCGTGAACAAAGATGGAAGCATTTGCTCTTTTTTCTTACTCTATTCCTCCAAAATTCAAAAACTATCTGTGAGTATTCATACAATTTCTTATGGCAGAATAATTATTTAAATAAACTCAGTAAGAATTTGCTCTCTTTATAACAGGATGCAATTGGAAACATTGGTTATATTACCAAGGCCTTGACTTTAATATCATATTTAAAATATGAGTAAAACGCTTGACTTCAAGGGTTCCCAGCCTTACAGTGAGTAAAACTGTCATTGCCTGGCAGGTCCTGGAACTTTTAGAATGTGGGTAAAATCTAAAGACTGCTTTGGTTTGTCTTTCTAGCCTCAAGAGATTTTTAAACCTGGGATTCCCACGTGACTAATGTGGAGAGAAAAAGTTGTGTTTCTAAAGAAAAGCTGTATACAGTACCTGTTATTAGATTGTAGCTCTGTTGATTGCATTTAAATTTTTGTTATCTACCTGCAGACTACAGTGGGTCCTAAGTTTTTCTAGGTTTCTCCAATTTAACTTCGTTCCATACAATTACCAAAGTTGGAAACTGCTCTGTTCTGGAAGCCCTGTAAGCTGAACCTAAATGAATTTGAGGGACAAGCCTAGTATCTGATGTATGAGCCACACAGAAAGTTCATCAAGTTACCTAATGTCACAACCAGAGACATTCAAACCACCAGGATAAGAAGTTGATGGTTTCATGCTATAGACAACTTTTTTTCTAAGACATCAGAACAAGACTCCATATAATAAGGAGACTCTTACCCTTTGTAATGTCCATCTTCCTCACTTGGCAGGATAATGGTCACTAATTTATTGAATTGGTTGCCTTATTACTATTAATTTACTTTGATTGTCATATTATTGTTAATTTTACTTTGTATTTTCCCTTTTTAAACTTTATTTATTTATAAACCTGTTAGTGGTTAAATTTTTGCAGAAGTACAACTCCTAACACACTAATGCTAGCCTGGCACTGAAATCATAGCACACCTACTGGGCAGACAACACGGAACTTAACAATGGATGTTAGGAAGACTTACACTGAGAGCCACTCCCTCTGAACCTCCCTGGTTGCTCAAATGTGGCTAAAAGGGTTTTGACACTGACTCCTAGCCAACATTCACTGCCTCCAAAGTGGGACCAGACCAGCAACCCAGGATACCTCCACCCTGGCACTGAAGGGCATCAGATCCTCACTATGGAACGATTGATGGGTTATGCTTTTGGAGAAAAATCTTCATCAACAGGGGAAATGTAAAAGTTGTTAGAATCAGAATGGAGTTGCTTATGTTAAAAAATAAATACTCACATACAGAGTCAGGGAAGGCCACGAAGGGAGGGTTCTCACCCATGAATGCCTGATAAACAAAAATTATCACAAGGGACTCTGCAAAACCACAACCTTGCACACAGGCCATT
>NW_007731320.1:39216-40192 GCF_000696425.1 Galeopterus variegatus | reverse complement strand
CTGATAAACAAAAATTATCACAAGGGACTCTGCAAAACCACAACCTTGCACACAGGCCATTACAACCTTACCTGAAAATACTTCTGTGTGAACATCCGCCCAGTCCAACCTCAGACCGGCATCATCCTTGTTATTGATTCTCATGGCCAAGGATAACAATCCCAAAACCATATTGTAATTCTCCACCACTTTTCCTTTAAACCCCTTTGTCTTCCTTTACCTCCCCCAATACACACATAGTTTACTATAGCACGTATATTCCCATTGCAATGCTCTGGCCCAAAGAAACTCTACTTTATGCATTTGTCCTACACTTCTTTTTTAGGTCGACAAGGAGTACTTTGTTAAACATTACAGAAGTCATTTCATTTACACTAATTTGAGGGAAGACTACCAAATTCCCTTTTCCCTGTGAGAAAAACTTAATCTTCACTTTCCTTCTATGAAAATATTGCACTGTTGATTTTATTGCATTATTGTATTTTAGACCTGAATGATTCTGTTTGTTTTGACAATATAAAGAGAATTATATCAAGAAAAATATTGACTCCTTGCACACATGTGTGAGAATATGTGTAGGTGATGTACCTACAACAGGAATTGCAGAGTCATTGTTGTATGGAAAATTAGTTCCATCTTCTCTGTTTATAATGCACAAGAGTCAATATTTTATCACAACCATGCATTGATTAGATGTATAAATAGGTTTCACAGGTTACCATGGAAGACATAATATGTTTGGACTCGTGCTTGACATGGTAGGAAGAATCTCCCCCTGAAACTGAGATTTGGATAGAATTTAGCTAGATTAAAACCCCATGACTTTTGACCTGTCTTCCTCAGCTTCCTGTCGATCACCCTGGAGGATGAAAATGGTGTGGATTATAAAGTGACAGATTATAATCTTAGTAGGGAGAGCACACTCAGTAACAAAGGGAAGAGTGTGCTTGGATAAGGAATGTATTCGTTTGTTTCT
>NW_007731320.1:36472-37643 GCF_000696425.1 Galeopterus variegatus | reverse complement strand
GTTGTCAATGGAGGTGCAGGTGAGTTGTTGCAGATGTAGTCAGCATTTGGCAGGTCTAGTCATCCCGCCCCTGAAGACAGAGTGCCAGCTTTAATTTCCAAGAATGTGAAACAAATGCTTCTTCTGCTTTTATTGTGTGCATGTGTGTGTGCATGTGCACTCATGGTTTCTGTGTGGGTAGATGACTATTGGTGAGGAAGATAGCAGTGCAGAGACATAGAGATGAATCGAGTGGATTTAAATCTGGAGGGCCTTGAGAGGAGCCCTGTGTTGAGTAATCAGGAAGCAGAAGTACAGCAGGAGACTAGTTCCCTCCTCTGGTAGAAGCAGCAAATCACAGCCTTTGCACTTCTCACCTGTAGCAAAAGAAATGTTTGCTGCACCTGGGGGAAGAATGGGGGAGATTCTTAGAATTGGGTGCGTGTATTAGTCAGTGATCTTCAGAGAAATAGAACCAATAGGACATAACAGCCAATAGATATAGATCTAATATGGATATAAATATAGATACGACAGAGAAAGAGAGAGGTTGGTTTACTTTAAGAAATTGGCTGGCACGATTGTGGGGGTGGGCAACTTTGAAATCTGTAGGGCAGGCTGGCAAGCTGGAAGTTCAGGTAAGAATTGATGTTTCAGGAATTTGAGTCCAAATTCTTCAGGGCAGCAAGCTGGAAACTGAGGCAGGGTTTCTCGGTTGTAGTCTTCAAGAGAATTCCATACCCTTTGGGAAACCTCACTCGGTGCTCTTAAGGGCTTCAGCTGATTGAATCAAGGCCACCCATATTATGGAAAGTAATCTGCTTCGCTCAAAGTCTACTGATTTAAATGTGAATCATATGTAAAAAATACCTTCACAGCAACATGTAAACTGGTCTTTGACCAAACAACTGGGCACCATAGCTCAGCCTACTTGATGCGTAAAGTTAACCACCACAACAGGGGAACAAAGTACATGCATTTTCTGGCAGCATAAACCCAAAATATCTCCCAGAAGGAAAAGTTTTGGTGCACAGTTGAATATCATATCTTCCCATAGCTTCAACCAACAAATCCCATAGAAATGTGATTTGCTGGACCTTTCTTAAAAACTGTGGGAACAAGTTTTCATTAAAAAAAAGTCTTAATTGCATAAGAAAATAGATTGCTTAGTCTGAATTCCCAACAAAAATGT
>NW_007731320.1:33042-35770 GCF_000696425.1 Galeopterus variegatus | reverse complement strand
AAAAAAAGTCTTAATTGCATAAGAAAATAGATTGCTTAGTCTGAATTCCCAACAAAAATGTTATTTTACAAGGAACATTAGTTTTATGGGACACATGTCAGGGGCATGACTTGCATAAATGAATTGGGACTTTAAGGCACAAGGTCGACAGCTCCATCCTGGCTTCTGTCAATTGGTTCTTGGGTCCTGACATTTGAGGGCAGTGACCTCCTCCTTTTACATCATGTTGGACAAGAACGGTCCACACAGTTGTCATGGCATATTGCACGGAGATAAGGAGTGAAGGAATCAATATGTTCCTGCCCGAAGCCCTTATCCCATTCATGGGACAGGAGCATGCACAGGGCTGTGCTATTTCTTCCAGTCAAAGCTCAGGTGAGGTGTCCAGGGGCCAGTTCCTGTGGGAGGCACATTAGCCAAGGTGGCTTCAGAGACCATCGCCAGAGGAAGAACCCACACATGGCTGTTTACTGAGACTGAAAGGCAAGTCCAGGTGGAAGCAGATGGAGTAACGAGGTCAGAAATCCCATGGAACAAAAGTTGGAGAGGGGAGGACAGTCCAAGGGAAAAAGCATTAGGTCAGAGTGTCCAGGATTGCCACGGATTGCTCCAGGCATTATGGATAATTTTTAAGCGATTATGCAGGGCTGTTCAGGAGTGTGAGCTGGCCAACCACATGGTCTCCTGACCACCGAACTGAGCACAGCCCAGTGTAGCCTGGAGGACTGAACCTGACTCCAAACCCCTTAGGTTTCCCATTCTAAATCAGTCTTGCAGTATAAACAAGTTCATTAGCTCCCCTCACACTACCTTTTTTTCTTCCCTGATTTATGTATGCTCTTTAGCTCATATCTGAATAAGAAGTAACGGCAACATGGACTTGTTACAATGAATTTTGCAATTTACTTCTAACTATAAATATTGATTCTTCTCCTGTCAGGCTGATGTCAATGTCAGAGGAGAACCCTATGCAATTCACCATGAGTGTGGAAAACTGTTCACTAGAAACTATTCTGAAGAGCAAAGGATGTAGTTTTGAAATAATATGGCTATAATGAAAAGTACGTATTTCTCAATCTGATTCAACACATTGTAATCCAGAGTAAAAGATACAGGAAAGCATCTTGCATTTTAAAAATATGTCTGGGTCTGTCTAGTTAGCTCAGTTGGTTAGAACGCTGGTTTTATAACACCAAGGTCAGGGGTTCAGATCCCTGTACCAGTCAGGTGCCAAACAAACAAATAAACAAGCAAAAAACAACACACACACAAAGCTAGTCTAAGAGTGAGAAGCAGAGACAATAAAAACCCTTCTCAAAATATTCTTTGTGAAAAAGTCTCAAATTAACAGAAAGTGGATCCAAAATGTCTGTAAATTTTTGTGTAATAATATCATATCTAAACAGTCCATATATTTACATGTGCATTCACAACCCTTAAGTTCCTCATGACCAAGCCGTTAGCAAATTTCCAACTTATTGACACATTCATATTTTTTTGTCCTAACATGACATAATAGTTGCAAATTTTTTTTCTTTTTTTTATTATGAGTATTCATGAGATACAAAGCTAATTGTCACCCCTTGTGCCCATGATGTGAGGGCCAGATTCATACCGGGAGCATACCCATTACCAGCAAGTACTTCTGTACCCCGTGTCCCCCACCCAATTATCCCCAACCTCCCTCTGCCTACCCTTTCCCCCCACTCCACTTTGCAGCCCTAGGAATGTTCCCTCCCTCTCCAAGTCCAATGCTGCACTACTGTGGCCTTTCTTTCCTGCCTTCCTTTCTCTCTTAGCTCCCACATCTGAGTGAGCATATGTGGTATTTATCTCTCTGTGCTTTGCTTATTTCACTCAACATGAAAATTAATTAACCAAGTCCTTTTATTAATGTAAAATATATCAGCAGATATTTAGAAACATTAAATTCATTACTTTAAAAATAATTTCTCCAGAGATGTTTGGCATTTAGTGTATGGAATGTTATTTATAATTGCAGAATACAAACAAAACAGAAAAAAATAAAGACAAACTTACTTTTGGGATATCTGAAGAAATTGACTTAGAAACTCAGTTCATCTCTGGGTCATATTATCTCCAGGAAAATGATTCACAGTTCCTCCTGATCTCTACATCTTTGAGTTATGCTTGAACTGTCTTGCCAGGAAGACTACTTTCTGGAGGGGGATTGTGATCACAATTCTCTTGACCCACTGAGCATCGTATTCACATGAATACTCTTGGACAGATTTTTATTCACTTCCAGCCAGTAAGCCTTATGTGGTTTGCTGGCCATTATCATATCAAAAAGAGCTGTCTTACAGAGAGAATGCAATATTTGTAACATTTCTTTTTTCTGCCCCAGAAGAAAGTGTCAGATTTCAAAATAGAAAACACTACGTTTCAACAGTAAGTAAAGAGCTTATGCAGAGAAAAGCCTTTGTCCTCTGCCCAGGAGTTCTGGACATTCACACTGACACGTTGACTCAGATAATCTAACCAGGTTTTGGACGTCTTACAAAGCAAAATATTGACTTTTTCTGCTCCCCAAATCACATCTTCCTTCCTACTTTCTTTATCAAGAACTATCACCAGTCTCTGCTTATTTAAGCTAAAATACAGCAAACTTGAATACACTTCACACCCATCTTATTAAGTTCCAATATATATCCCAATCCATCCACTATTCCCATATCCACCATCTCTACCCTACTCCAAGATACTG
>NW_007731320.1:31758-32429 GCF_000696425.1 Galeopterus variegatus | reverse complement strand
ATATATCCCAATCCATCCACTATTCCCATATCCACCATCTCTACCCTACTCCAAGATACTGTCTCTCGATTAGTTTTATAGCACAGCCTCCAGAGGAATCCGCCTGCATCCACTGTTGATAACATAAAATCTGTTCTTCAGAGGCAAGTGTTTTTCTTTTTTTCAATGTGTATCTGATAATGTAACTCTCCCTCTTGACACCATGCAGTGGCTCCCCATTGCACTTAGTTGGCATGGGCTCATTTTTCTAGAAACTTTTAAAATTACTCGTTTAATCTTTTTACTCATTATAGGTCTATTCAGGTTTTCTATTTCTACTAGAGTCAGTCTTGCCAGTTTGTCATTTTACCTGTTGTCTGCTCTGTTGGCATACAGTTACTCACAGTATTCCCTTATAATCATTTCTCTTTCTGTAATGAGGCAGCAATGTCCCCTCACTGCTCTTTCTTTTGAAAGCCACCACCCACCTCCCAGGGAGCACCTTGACATCTGCCTTTGCGGGTGCTCTGGCAGAGTTTCCCAAGGTGACTATAACCTGGTGTAGCCCCAGGTCTATTGACCTTCATACTCTACAAGCAAATTGAAATTGAATCGAATATATTGAATTGGCTTTCCATTTCTTTTTTGTAAAGTGAATCGTTATTTATTGATTGATTTTATTAGTATATTTA
>NW_007731320.1:7417-30585 GCF_000696425.1 Galeopterus variegatus | reverse complement strand
AGGCCACCTACATGGTGGATGTGACTACTGCTATGACGACTAGCTGGTTTTGCCACAGCCACGGCAATTGTGGTGGCTATGGTGGGCTACACGCATGGAAATGGTGTTTTTGGGGTGCTCTTTACTAGGTTGCGGGCAGTTTTGGCTTCCCTCAGCTCCATACCTCTGGACCCCGGGGGGTGGTGGTGGGGGGCTTTCAATTTCTAACTTAAACAACACACCATCAGGCATAGGATCCATCTCCCTGAATGTTTACTGAGGGTCAGGACAAACTTGAATACACTTAAAAAGTGTGAAAATTAATTCCCTGGGGGTGGGGGGGACCTTACACAATGGTAAAATAAAAATGGAGATTGCTTGGAAGATGAATTTTCTTTGCTTTTTCTCTTGCATGGATTATATAAAGATAAAACAACTATTTGTAGCCATTCCAGAGAAATCCTCTATGGTGAATCAACATACTGCCTTAGCAACATGGGTGCTTTCCTCACAGCTCATGAGCAAGCAGTGGTCAGCACAGTAGCACACACAAGTTACAGTTTCACATCTATTCTTGTCTTGCCCTTTTTCTCACTCTCACTTCCCTAGGCTTGAACCTTCCAAATAAAATGGAATTGTTACCTTAGGACCAACTTTCTGTGGTTATCAGACAAGTTCCCTTTTACAAGGTGTATTAGTCCATTTCTGTTGCTTATAATGCAATACCTGGAACTGGGTAATTCATAAGAAAATGAAATTTATTGCTTACACTTTTAGAGGCTGAGAAGTCCAAAGTCCAGGGAAGACATCTGTTGAAGGCTTTCATTGATGGTGACTTCAGTGATGGCAGGGTATCACATTGCAAAAATGGAATAGCAGAGAGAAAGACTAACCTTCTTATTTACTTTTATTCTAAAGCCCTCCAAACCATGCCCGTGACCACCATTTTTACACTAAGGCATGGTCCTACGATCTAATTACCTCTTCAAAGCCTCATCTTTCAATTACCATAGCAGGATTTCCCACCCTCTTAACACTGTCACTGTGGGGGTCAAGTTTTGGGGGGACACTCAATCTAAGGCATTCTGCCCCAGGCTCCTCAAAACTCATGATCTTTTCACATACACGTACATTCATTCCATCTGCAAAGTCTTAACTTGTTTCAACTTAAAAGTCCAAAGTTCAAAGTCCTATCTGTGAATTTCAAAACAAGTTATCTACTTCCAAGATACAATGGTGGGACAAGAATAGGATATATATTCCCATTCAAAAAGAGAAAGATAGGCCAAAAGAAAGGGATAACAGGTCCCAAACAAGTCTGAAACCCAGTAGGGCAGGCATTAAATCTCAAAGCTGTAGAATCATGTATCTTGGCTCCATGTTCGATGTTCTCTGTATGCTGGTGTGGGGGTTGGGTCCCACGTCCTCAGGTAGCTCTGCTTCTTTGGCTTTCCTGGTCTTAGACCACACTTCAGCTCTTCTAGACTGGGATTGCACACTGGTAGGTCTACAATTCTGGAGTCTCCATGGCGGTCCCATTCCCATGGCTCAAAGGATTTCCCACCCTCTTAACACTGTCACTGTGGGGGTCAAGTTTTGGGGGGGACACTCAATCTAAGGCATTCTGCCCCAGGCTCCTCAAAACTCATGATCTTTTCACATACACGTACATTCATTCCATCTGCAAAGTCTTAACTTGTTTCAACTTAAAAGTCCAAAGTTCAAAGTCCTATCTGTGAATTTCAAAACAAGTTATCTACTTCCAAGATACAATGGTGGGACAAGAATAGGATATATATTCCCATTCAAAAAGAGAAAGATAGGCCAAAAGAAAGGGATAACAGGTCCCAAACAAGTCTGAAACCCAGTAGGGCAGGCATTAAATCTCAAAGCTGTAGAATCATGTATCTTGGCTCCATGTTCGATGTTCTCTGTATGCTGGTGTGGGGGTTGTGTCCCACGTCCTCAGTTAGCTCTGCTTCTATGGCTTTCCTGGTCTCAGACCACACTTCAGCTCCTCTAGACTGGGATTGCATGCTGCTAGCTCTACAATTCTGGAGTCTCCATGGCGGTCCCATTCCCATGGCTCAACTACACATGGCACTGATGCGGTTTCTCTGCTGCAGCTCTGACCATACACTTCCGCTCGGCATTGCTCTAGCAAAGGGTCTACATGTTGACTACACCCCTGTGACAAATCTCTTTCTGGGCCCTCAGACTTCCTGGGCCATACATCCTTTGAAATTGGGGTGGAGGCTCCCAAGCCTTTATAGCTCTGGCATTCTGCGAGACTGCAGACCGAACACCACGTGGACACCACCAAATCCTCCTGCTTGTGTCTTTCAAAGCTGTGGGTCCAGCCATGCCTAGGGCCAAGGCAGCAGAGGTGGAGGAAGCAGCATCCCAAGGTGGCCCTGGGCAGCGAGCCCAGGAAGGGTGCCTCAGGCCTGTTCCCCAAGACAATTTTGTCTCCCTAGGCCTTTGAGCCTGTAATGGAAGTGTTGGCCCCAGAGGCTTCTGCAATGCCTTTGGGGCCATTTTCCCCTTCTCTTTTTTTATTTTTTTATTTTTTTTGTCTTTTTCATGACTGGTAAGGGGATCACAACCCTTGGCCTGGTGTCGCCTGCACCGCGCTCAGCCAGTGAGCACACCGGCCAGTCCCATATAGGATCCGAACCCGCAGTGGAAGCGCCACTGCGCTCCCAGCGCTGCACTCTCCCGAGTGCGCCACGGGGCCGGCCCCTCCCCATCTCTTGATAATCCCTTTCTTTTGAACTAATTTTCTCAGCACCATTGTATTTTTCTTGTGAAAAATGCTCATCTTCTCTACCACATGGACAGGCTGCTAATTTTCCAAATCTTTATGGTCTGCTTCCCATTTAAATTCTGGCTTTATGTCATGCCTTCACTGTCATAACTCAGCATAGGCTGTTAAAAGTAGCCATGAAGCTTTCTGAATGTTTTGCTGCTTAGAAATTTCTTCCACCAAATACTCTGGCTCACAACTCGTAAGTTCCAACTTCCAAGAGTCCTAGGGCATGGACACAATGCAGCCACGTTCCTTGTCAGTTCATAGCAAGGTTGATCTTTGCCCTGGTTTCTGGTAAGTCCCTTCTTATTTACATCTGAGACCTCCTTAGTATGGCCTTTATAGTCCATATTTCCATTAGCATTCCATTCACCACCATTTAACCAGTCTCTAAAACAGTCCAAACTTTCCCTGGTTTTCTTGTCTTCTTAACTTTCACCAGCAGCTAGGCTTTTTTTAGCCAGCTTCTTCAAATTCTTTCAGCCTCTCCTAAATACCCAGTTCCAAAGTCACTTCCACATTTTCAAGTATTTGTTATAAACAACACCCCACTTCTCTGGTACCAATTTTCTGTATTAGTCTGTTTCTGTTCCTTATACTGGACAGAAGGGTATGTGGAGGTGGGATTGAAAGAAGAGGAAGACTGAATCAGATCTAAGAGTGAAAAGACTACATGTTGGTGAGAGTTCCAGTGATGATGGGTGATCTGGGAATCTTGGACTTTTGAGGATGATGTTGGTAAACAGGAACTTAATATGATTAATTCTGAGAAGTTTTTGAGTTTGTTTAGTGGGAGGGGTTCAATCAATATTAGATACTGTCGCTGAGAGAATTGTCTCCTAGGTAGCTTGCAGTAGTGGAGTAGGTCATATTGCAGAGATAGGAAGCAGCAATTTTGTCTTGGGACACATGGAACTCCAGGGATATTCTTAAAATCCTGCTCTGGCCTAGACCTTCTTTTTGGTGGAAATGGAACATATCTTCAAGTCATAGTTTGTTTCTTTTATTACTCAGTGTTCATAACCTACCACGTTTAGTTGACCTTTAAGAATATCAATTTCCTGAACAGCAACATAAAATACCTATTCTCTGAGGTGCTGAGAGGATTGTAAATGTGAATAATAGGTGCAAAATTTAATCAAAATTCTGGTTGAAAAAAATGTACATGTGAGAAATTTTTTTTAAGAACTCAGAGTCTATATTTTCTATGCCAAAATAACATTGTAACATTAATCTGTGCAATTTTTGTACATGACTTGAATCCCCAAGGATATTAATTCTATAACATATTGAGGGATATAAATTAAATACATGTACACATCGTTCTATTGCATTTGGCAAGCATGATAAGTGATTTTCTCTAGCATTGCTCAGCCTCATGAGTGGAAGAATGGAGAACTTCAGGACCCAGGTTTAAAAATTTGCTCAATATTAACTGTCCTAAATAAAGCCCTGGGCAATGTCGTTCAAGAACAGCAAGGAACTATGCAGAAGAAAATGGAAATCCAAACCAAGCATAAAGGAGACTTTTCTCTTGGCCAAAGAAATTTCAATTTATTATACATCTGTTAGTGAAAGGATAACTGTAAACCATTATCCAGCCTACAGTCACCATCTTATATTTCATTATGCATAACTAGAAATATTAAAAATGAGTTTTCATTCTACAGTGCATTTTCAAAAATTAAGTCTATAAAAATTAATCATGACCTGAAATAAAATTCTCTCTATTCTCTGTGACCAAGTAATAGAATCTGTCAAGTTCTACATTTGCAAAATAAACAAATGACAGTAGGATCTCTGAGGTCCTTTTCTGCTCAGAATTCTAAGATTATTTTGTATTGCTGGTTAAAATGCACTCTCGAGCTTCAGATGAGGAGTCAGTGATGAAGAAAGATCTTTTTTCCGTGTAACCTGATATATTTGTCTAGACACTGACTTTTTCTATCAAGACACCCAAAGAAATGGCCTTTCCTTGGCTAACTGGTAACATGCCACCCCATAAAGAGAGGTTTCATTTTGTTTTCAGTAGTCTTTGCCACACGTTCTTTGATAGAGGCTTTGGTGATTCAGCAGATACCATGGTGTGTTCAGGTCTTTATTTTCCCTCACAGAAATAATTTGCAGACTATTGTGCATCACATTGCTGAGGCTTGTGATCTCTTGAAAATATTCAAAGGGATATGAACATCAACTAAAAGTTATTCCAATGTCTACAAGTATTTTCTATAGATTATTGACCATTTACATGGCTAATTTTCTAGATTTGTTTTAAAAGAATAATTTTGTAGGTTGGCCCAGTGTGTCAAGTGAAAAAACTAAACCCTTAATTGAAGGAGATCCACTGTCATAAATTCCTCATTTTTTACTTTGCTGCAAGATGATAAAATTACCAAGCAGTTGGTTTAAAGGACACATACATCTAATGCAATGGGGGTGGTTTTGGAAATGTCTGAAGATATTTCGGGTTGTCACACTCAGATGAGGAGTGCTACTGGCATCTAGTAGGTAGAGGTCAGAGATGCCACTAAATATTTTATAATACAATACACAGGATGGTCTCCCCCACCACCACCCCAACAAAGAATTATCTGGCACAAAATGCCAATCATGCCATTGTTGAGAAACTTAGATCTTATATAAGAATAAATAAATTTAGTGTCATTAAAATTATTTTTTCATAATCATTGCAATGTTTTCATTTATTAAGCCATCAGAATAAGTTATTCTTACCTTCCACCTCCAATACTCCAGACATGAACTCAATATAACTTTGTATATCTAAATTAGGACATTCCTTCCTGATTTTTTATTATATGAGGGAGGGTGAACTCATCCAAAGGCATAGTGTCTTGGCTTGGATTGTACCCAAAAAGGGGTTTTGAGGAGATGTTACAATATTTTCACCAACCTACAATAAGAGTTTCATTTCAAGGTAGCAATATTAACTCAGGATTTTAACTCTTTTGCTTTGAAACTGCCATGTATCTAAGCAATAAATCCAAACAAGAAAAAAAAAGCATCATTATAGCACCAGTAACAAGCAAATTACTATTGTTTGGCTATACACTTTAAGGATGGTGGTGAAGAAGACAGGAATGCTGATACTAGCCAGAGAGTCAACACAGACGGGCACGTAGGAAGACAGTGGGAGGTTCTGAAGGTTCTTGAAGGTTCTGCTCTAGACAAGGATTGGGAGTGGGCAGCATGGGGCAGCTCAAAGATCTTTGGCAATTAAATCAGTGCCCTGTGTGAGAAACACTTACTCCAGGTTTTTGCTCTATTTTTTTTTCAGTATTAGTCAATGTAGTCTTATCTGTTGTAACAAACTCCCAAATCTCCATCATCTCAGTAGCCTGACACCACAAAGCATTTTGTGACAGTTCAGTTTTTTCCTTTTGTTTGGTCCCTTTCAGCTACTGCAATAGAGGATACCCCATTATTTTTTCCCATGCCCCCTTCATTTTCAAAGATTGACACAGAGCATCAAATTCTCCTGGTGCTCAGAATCTCCATGACTTCTTTCACCACCAGGCACAGAAAGCTTTCTGCAGTTAAGAGATCAGGTGATTAGATCAGACCCACGCCGATCATGTCCCTATCTTAGTGTTAAATGTGTCATGCGACATAACAAAGACAATGGAGTAATAGCACATCACATTCTCAGGGTCCAGAGATTAGGGAGGGACATCTCTAGTGGGCCACTTGAGAAATCCTGCCTCCCACAGTGCCAAAGATAAATAAAAGTAATTATTTACAATGGTATTATGAGGCCTGAATAGAATAATCAATATATGTACAGTATCTGGCAGGTAATATATATTCATAATCTTTTTATAAAGATGATATTGAGACTATCATACTATGCTTTTGTAATTATTGTAGATTAAAAAATCTGTGTGGCCCATGTTTATTGTTTTAGTTTCTTTTATAGGACTGTTAGATATAAATCCTCCACCTAACAACCTCTCACTGATATTATTATCATTGCTTTTCTTCATTTTTTGGTTCTGGGAACATACTCTCAGGATGCTAAAATGACTGAAGCATCTCTTGGTCAGCTCCCAGAACACACCACACTGACACTTTCTTATTGAAAAAGCCTTCACTGAAGTCCTGACTCTAACAGAGTGTCATTAATGCAATTGAAGCAAGTCATTGAAAGTCACATCTTATTTAAGGGGCAAGCCTTATATACAATAATAATGGCACAGTCTGGCAATTTGGCTCATTATAAGGAACACTTACTCGACTACTAAAACAAGTAAAGTGAACTGCAGTTTTCAATGTGTATCAACTCATTTGTGGCTCATAAAAGTCAACTGAATCAGTAAAACCAGTATTAATGTCTCCTTTTATAAAATAAGAAATCTGGGGTCCTTTGCCCAAGCTGGTATGAGTATTCTCATAGGTGGATGACAGTGTTATATTTTCATAAACTAGGAGGATACAAGAAACAACTAGAATCAAAGTAAGGTCTTTCACACAACTTTCTTCAACTGTTTGACTAGCTAGCAACAGTAATAGTTGTAACAACAACAAGTGTACAGGTATATTGTGTTGATTGTAAGGTGTTTATAGGGTCACCAGTTGGATAAGTCATAACACATATAGATACGTGAAATAGAGACCTATGAAGTTTTAATGATTTGCATAAAGTAGAACCTTGAATCATAAGAACACATATAAAATCAGAAAAATGTTTCAAAGTTGTATGTAAAATATATATTTTTAAATGTCCATCAATTCAATCATTCAAATCCTTTCTGTCATTATTTGTTTTAACAGGTTTCCAATTGCCTTTATGTCACAACAAACAAACACAGACTTTGCAGTCTAAAGTCTGAAAAATGATAGAAAAGGAAAATCCGTGAATTAAGAACAGGTTTTGAAAAAAGTGAACTACAAAAAACCAAATACTGTGCTGCTGTGTAATCAATTGGCTTCCTTTCCCCTAGAATCAACATTATGCCTTAATTTATACTTTACCAGCTCAAAAAGATAGAAAAATATTCAATATTTTGAAGTTCAGAGAAAGAAAAGTAGACCATCTCTGGATCATTCTAGTAATGTAAAGTATTCTATAATAAATGCATTTTAAAACTTAATACTGTATGAAACATGGGGTTTGCTTGCTCTGGATGGAGCAATCTCCGAATGCCCCATCACCGTTCTCACTTACTTTACCAGCTGGTCTCACTATGAGAAATATTGAGAAAAACTATGACATGAGTTTCAAAAGTATTTTATACTATATCTGAGATAAGGTATGTTAATGCTAGAAGAGTCACAAGCTTAAAGAGAACCACAAGGCATTTGGAGCTTTAAGGCTCTTCCTGTGGAAGAAGCTTCCATTTCACTGAGGAATCAAGTTCCTCATCAAAATCATCCAGCTCTTGCTCCTTGGAGAGCTCAAGGAAAACCTGTAATGAAAGAAAAAAAATAGAGGAAAAGGGATGTCACACTGCCTCCTATAGCTCTAAGTTAGTGCAAAGAGTATGCACGTATCAAACATTTATATTCTGTGGATGATACAGAATTATTAAAAATGACCCACCTGCTCTAGGGTGGACTGTGAGAGGCTGTACTCCTCCAGGTTGAAGCTCTGTTTAACTGCATAAGAATGAACATATTTTAGGAATTCTACGTTTTTTTATTCAGGGATTTTTTTTTATCAAGTCATGCAGAAAAATACATGCAAGCAGATCTTAAATATAAACAATAAGGTAATAAATATTCTTGTACTAAATATGGGAAAGTAAATAGACCATATAGTCATAGAACAGGATGGAAATACTGTCTCAATTTTTAAGGGTTTTGGCAGAGGCACCACAAGACTGGAAAACAACATACGAGGTTCCAGAACACCTATGTAGGATAAGCTAAAAGATGGGAGCCCTGTGCTGGAAAACTTCCACATGCCCCTGTACATCTGCCTTCATTCTTCTATACCCCACCCTCTACCCCAGCAGCTGATAAGTGATGTGTCCTGATGGGTTCCATGAATGGCAAGCCCAGTAGGAGGGATGGGGCAGGAGGCAGGGGCTGGGGGGAAGGATGTTGAGCATTTACTCTTTCACTCCCTCTCTGACACCAAGTGTGTCCATGATTGAAGATCACCGCTTCTCTCAAGGAGTAAATTCTACATGACTCTACTCCCCGGTTCCAGTCACTGCTTCCTCTCTTAGTCTCTTTGGACCTAAGAAAAGTAACAGTTCTGCTTTTTCTAGCTTTGGATAATTGCACTGTTCCTTGTACCTTTGCAAATAATGCCTTGATAAACAAAATTTCCTCGAATTATCCTATTTTGAGTTTACCATCTGATATCAATTTGGACTATGGCAGAGATCCCAAATGTGTAGGTACGTAAGAGAAAAAAAATGAATGAAAAGGAAAGACTCCTTTGGGACAGTTATCAGACTTCTGAAGGTCTTTCTTTCTTCTCTCTGTGGACAAGAGACATGGTGGGGTTGGCCCACAAGTTTTAGACATGTAGTCTGGTCCCTGACTCATGTCTGGAAAGATGTCAAGGAGGAATACTGTGGAGAGCTGATTGCCCTGCACTTTTAGAGTTCAGAGAAGCAAAGATGCTTGTGTGTTTCTCATGGATTTCGAAGGGGAGGTACCTTGAGGGGATCACCTGGAAGGCTACAGGGATTTCAAGGACACCTAGGGACTGCAGAGGGGTCACAGGAGATCCAGAGGTAGAGACATTACTCCTGCCCCACCTCATGGAGCTGTAGTCAGAGGTTACAGATGGGAAGGGAAAGGGAGTCTTCAAGGAACATATTAAAGCAACCCATGTATAAAAGGGCCAGCAATAGTTCATTTCTACACAGGAGGCCCTGATGCCATGTTTCAGCTCTAACTATCAAATCAAACTTTGCTGCCATATTACCTCTTCTCCCTCCCCTTTACATTCCACTCCAGAGAGGCCCCAAACATCAGCTTATGAGTCCAGGAGGGAACAGAGTAAGAAGAGATAAAACTGACCATTCCACCTTCCTAGCTGCACATCTCCAAATTCAAAGTAAGTCTGACCTGGAAGGGACATGTGTGGCTAGAGTTTTGCTGAGGTTTGCAATACCCAGAAGTGATCTGGTGGTGTGGAAGAATGGATCTATGTAGCAAGACAAAGGAATTGTCACGGGGCATGCATTTTGCTTGCAGGATACTGAGCTCAGCTCATGCAGTAAATGTGTTGCACCTGAGAATGTAACAACATTTGGAGAAAAAAAATGCCAGTTTACTTATTTTATACTTTGTGTCATCTTCATGTAATAGGGATGGAAACTGATAAAAAGTTGTTTCCCCCCCTAAATGAGAACCTCAGTGTTAGCAATTTAAGCACAGCAAAAAAGAATTCAAGGTGGGAAGGAACATTTTTGAAAGCAGAAACATTAGAAAGCTTGTAAGAAAAGGCTTTATTGTTTTCTACAGAGGCAGCTTTCCTTGAACATCAACCTCTCTGCTTCTAATACGTTATAAAATGCTTCCTGTGGATCAGAGCCCACTGTGGGAATCCTTCCCACTGGAATGATTCAAAACTGGCCACTAGGCCAAAATGGTCAGTGTGGCCAGGTAGACCACAGAGCAAGGGTGACCAGCAGGGTGAGAAAGTGAAAGAAAACCTATCTTGTGGATCCTAACCTTGTCTCAAGGAGAAGAAACTCTTTAAAAGCAAGAATGTCTGGGGCCTCTAATGAAGGCAGGTGAGAAGCCAGAGAGCACAGCTCGGGAAGAGGCATGGGGTTTTGTACACTAACTCATCAGTTTCATACACGAACATGACAGACAAGCCTGGGATAGATCAGTGCAGGATGCAAAGGCCAAATTCCAAGGGCCTGAGAAAGAGTCATGGATTAGTCTACCCCAACAGAGAGAACTGCCTTATCAGCATCTCATGCTATTAAAGAATACATAAAGACAAAAACAAATTTATGTTTTTCTGTTTGTATGCAGTTGTGGATACTCTAGCCTTGAATGTCAATGGTCTCTTTCCTCCAGAGCCTCGTTCATTTAGGGCAGGGTTTCTCAACCTCAGCACTAATATTGTTTTGGTCAGATCATTCTTTCTTGTGGGGCCACCTGTGCATTGTAGGATGTTTAATATCCCACCTGGCCTTCACTCACTAGATGCCAGTTGCACCCACCACTCCAATCCCAAGTATGAGAACCTAAAATACACCTAGACATTGCCAAATCACCCCTTGTTGAGAACCACTGGATTAAACATTTTAATAATTACTTATGATATAGTATTATAATGCTATGTTCATGCATTTTTTAAATACTGCTTTTATGTAAGGTTTGAATTTATCTGTCTCCCAGAGTCTTGTCTTTAAACAGTCACTCTTACCTATTTCTAATTTGAAGAAAGCCTGGGATAAAGGTCGCACATCCTCTACAGGCAACTTATAGACCATCAGGGAAGAGTACCTGCAAAGAGAAGAAAGTGGGGCTGAAACCCAGCTTTCAAGGTCACATCCCCTGATGGGTTCGTATCTAAAGAGGAGAAATGATCTCGTCGACAATTTGTTTAAATACACGCGTCTGTATGGTGTTGGAGACAGCCACGGTGTAAATGTTCTTAAATCAACAAGAAGTCAATTTACTAATGGAAGGATTGGGAGACAAAGGGGAGGAAATCCATAGAGCCTACGCCTTAAGAAGGGAAGAAGCAAGATTACTTATTCTTCTTAATGAAAAAAGAATAACATTGAAGCTTTTATTTATTGATTATTTTTAAAATGTTTTGTTTTTATTGGTTATGCATATTCATGGGATACAAAGCAAATTGTCACCACTTGTGCCTAAAATGTGATGGCCAGATCCATACTGGCAGCATGTCCATTACTACAAATTGTGATTAAACTCTGTGTCCCCCACCCAAATATCCCTTCAATTAGTTTCAACTCCTGCCTCCACCACTCTGAGCCTCAAGCACTGTTACTGATAATAATACAAATGCTAAGAGACACCATTCACGGAGCTTTGACTGATGGTGTTTTGCAGCATGGGCTTTATACACGTGATCTCCTTTAATGAGGGATGTTTTTCCCTCTAGAAAGGACCACGGACATGATCTAAGAACATGCATATGTTGGAGTGAGCAGGACTGAAGCCATGTTGGGACCTAAAATGGCATGGGCTTTAGAAAACCAAAACAAAAAGGACACAGTTTTTTTCTTAGCGTGCATTTCTCTGAGTTCCCTCTTTTCACACAGTTATTTGATATTTTGAACTTTGGTTATGGGGCAAGACAACATTATTTACATAAATGCAAAGTTGTTTTCCATTCAGCCTGGAGTTGCAGACTTGCCATGAGAAATGTACTACCCAGACCCTGAGAAACTAAGGAAGACATCAGCAAAGCTATGCTGATTCCACCCTGAAGCAAATCAAAAGCCAGCAGGACCCTAAGATAAGTCAAGGACAAGAACAGAAGCCAGAGGCGAGAATTTGTACCTGGCCCCATACACATCCCCCTCCCTCTTGCTTTTCATTTCCCATATTCCATTCCCTCAACCCCCTTTTTAGAAACCGCTCAGTAAATCTGAATCTTTGAGATGGTTCCAGTCTGGCCATTCTTTTTCAGGTTTACCAGAGAGATAGCTTAGCCTGGTGTTCCCTCAGGTCACCTGAATAAAGCTGACTTCCTATTCCACCAACTATTTAACTTTTGGGTTGTTGGTGTTTGTCTGGGGCAGGCAGCTAGGCTCGGTAACACATACATTAGTACCTGATTCATTACCCCCATGACTGCTACTTCCCTTGCAAGCGTCAGTCCCCAAATCAGCACTTCGTTCTTTTATTTCCCTTCTGTGGCAGTCCCTGGAGTGGTGCCTTTCTCCAATAGTTAAAATACTCACAATTACCAGAGAGTTATTTCTCATGACCGTAATAGAAAAACAAACCAAAGACCAACATAAAACAAAACAACCCTGTGTTTACCTTTCCTGCCGAGCAGCCTGGGGGAAAAGCCTCAGAATCTCTCCGTGGAGGGGCTCCATCTGGGTGGGGGTCTTCACCTTCATCTCCAGCAGGTAATCTTTGCCAAATTTGCTTTTCAGATGTTGGATGGATCCGATACATCTGGAGGTAGGACGATGAAGTTGAGCAAGAAAAGGGAGGACTGTGTCACTAGTGATGGTCTCGGAGGCCAGGGGCAGGGCCACATAGAGCTGGGAGCTGTTCTCCAGCTCTTCGTGGTGGACGGCCTGGTGCAAGGAATGTCCTTCATTTAGAACAGACAAACTGGGGGTCAAGTGCGGGCATGGATGGGCACTCACCTCAGCCTTCCGGACACCATGATGGCCACTCTGTCACACACGGCCTCAGCCTCTGCCATGTAATGGGTGGTCAGGAGGGCACCCCTCTCAGTGTTTCTAAAGGTGGCCCGGATCGCCTGCCTAAAGTGAGGTCAAGGGAAAATGCCAACTAAAGGGAATGCTCAAGGTACCGTGGAATTCTTGAAAAGAAGTTTCTATTGACACAATATGAAACAAGTACTGAACTCAGATTAGACAAAGAGGATTTTCATAGAGATGACAGGGATAGGCAACCAAACGACTGGGGAGAGTTTATAACTCACGACATGGCTTGGGTTGAATATAGAGAATGATATCACATAAAAGGTTGTTTTGAAAAATGCTAATGTCAGAAATATTTATGAAAAGGCGGTGGGAAGAAAGACAGAAAGCAAAAAGAACTTACTGAAACCCATGATAATCATGACATATACCCTAGAAACACAAAGTGACAGATTTCAAAAATTTTCTAAAATAATTAAAAACTATATTGAATTGGAATGAATGTTTCTTTTTTCCTCCGAAAGAATTGTGTATCAGGCGACATTGCAGAAAAATTTAAATAAAGCTTAATGATAGATTGATTGAGTATAAAAATGTTCTATGCATCCCCAGAAGATTTAAGAAAATAAAGTTCTTACAGTGGACACTGGGTTGAGAGACTATATCTTTTTCTCTTAAATAAAAACTAGTTATGAAATGAAATCAGGTCATTTCCCCCTTAATTTAGTTTTTTCTGATAACGTGGGCATCTTCCACTTTCTAAGTAAACGATGATTTTGAAGGTCAGTTGTCACGGGATCAATAAATTTGCACAGAGGTCACTCATGATATCTCCTTACCACATCTGCTGCTGCCCCTCGGGGTCCATCCCGGTCGACGGTTCATCCAGAAGAACCACCGACGGGCTCCCCAGGATGCTCAGCACGAAGCACAGCTGGAAGAAGAGGAACAGACGGTCCAGCACCCATCTGTGGGGTGCACCGAGGAGCACCGAGCCCTGCCCCTACCTTTCTCTTTACTCCTTCTGCCAGCGTCTTTACAGGAGCCTTCAGCTGCTCCTGCAGCTTGAGCGCATCCACTAACCTGAAGGAAACAGAATGAGTCGATCCACATCACCCCTCCCGTTGTCCCTCACATGTATGTCTAATAAAATAAATAATTAATTAATAAAAAGAAAGACAAAACATCGCCCCTGAGCAGTGGTGCATGGATGTGGGAGAATAAGCAGATCAGAATAAACACTAGAGCAGAGGAATCAAGGGTGGTCAGAGGGGTCACACCACGGAAACCACCTAGGACACTTTACGACCCTTTCATGCTAGTCAAACTCCTATTTGCAATGACTTCTTTCCATATGAAGAATAATCAGCAAACATTTTCTCTCCAGGTTTAAAGTGAGAGAAAACAGCAACACTGAACTGAGGTCTCCAAGTCTTCTCCCACAGGTACGGGGTCATCGGTTTGAACCTTCTTTCTGTAACTTTGTGTGAACATGCTTACTATCCCATCCCCCCAGTAGAGAACGGACGTGGCGCCCCCTGTACCGTGTGATGGCGACCTTGGCGTCTGCTTTCCTCAGCCCTTTCACGGCGGCGTAGACCTCCAGGTGCTCCCTCACTGTCAGGTTGGGCCACAGCGCGTTCTCTTGAGGACAGTACCCCAGGAACCCCAGGCTGTCCCCTCCGCTGCTCCCTTTCAGAATCACCTACACAAAATAGGTTCATTCTCAGATTCTATCCAAAATTTTGTGTGTGTGTATGTGTGTGAGTGTATATTTCAGTGATGTCCTCTTGACACACACAGGTGCTATACGTACATAAGGAAATGAGTCACTTAACTCTGGGAAAAAGATGATAAAAACTCAATAATTTAGAAGGCAGATATCCCACATGGTTATATTCCTCTGTGATAGTTTAGACTTTATTACAAATTCCATCACCATGGCTGAATTCAACGTTGCTTATTTGGTTGTCCGTTGCTTGACTTCACATTCATTGATCCAAACATTCAAACGATTCTATTTCCCCAACATTAAGATAGTTATAATTATAGGATATATCTCACGTAAAGGCAATGGTTCTCAGTCAGAGGCAATCCTCCTCTCGGGACATTTAGCAATGTCTGGAGACATATTTGATTGTGACAAGTTGTGTGTGTATGTGTTGGTGGGAAGGGTGCTACTGGCATCTAGTGGGTGGAAGCCACGGATATAGCCAAACATTCTACAACACACAGGGCAGCCCCCCACAGCAAAAATGATCAAGTCCAAAATGTCATTAGTGCCAAGGCTGAGAAATCCTGAACTAAGTAATAAATGAAAAGACTCTACCATTATGCTTGGCACATAGGAAACAATAAATTCATGATAGCGTTTTATTATTTTTATGGGCCAGACACCGTACTATACAATAACAGCTAATGTGTACTCAGTTCTTGCTATGTGCCCAAATCTAAGCATTTCATATATTTTGAACTGCATTATTTTTACAAAATAATGGGTTAGGTGTTTTATCATCCCTGTTTTACATATGAGAAAACCAATACATGCATGGATTAAGAAACTTGTACAAGGTCACACAGATAAACCTGAGACTTGAAACTGGGATCTACCATCAGAATCCAAGCCCTTGACCTTGCTGCTATATGAGTATTATCTCTTCCCAACACAGAGGAGAGAACTAGTTAACCTTGCCACATGCAGCTTTTATTCTGGATAGAGAAACAGAAAACAAACAAGTAAACACATAAGCGAATTAGTTATAACCCCTGCTGAAGGCTTTCAAGGAAGTAGCTGTGCTAACAAATAATAGGAAGGGTGTGATTTTTAATAGTGTAGCCAGGAAAAGACCTTTTGCGGAGGTAACATTTATTTATTTTATTTTTTAAAATAAACTTTTTTTAAAAAAATTTTTAACTTGTGGAGGTGTCTTTTAAAGTAATGAGAAGGAGATAACAAAGGTTATCTAGCCACAGGAAGATCAAACCCAAAGATGCTACAGCAAGAAGGAGGGTGACTGAAGGCCAGTGTGAGCAGGGCATAGAGGGAAAGGCGGTCAGCAGAGCCTTTCACAGCCACGGTAAAGATTTTTGGATCAATTGTAAGTGAGAGGCTGCAAGCAGAAAAGTGACATGACCTCATTTGCATTTTTTAAAGGACTGCTCTGGCAGCTGTTTGAGGCAAGGGTGGAAATGGAAAGACAACTTAGGAAACCTGTACAGTAATCACCACCACTGTGTGACCTTCCTTCATGAGCTCTCCCTCTGACCTTAACCTGACATCAGATGTCAGTAGTGATTTTTCCCTTCAGAGTTGTAGTCCTTTGGCCTCTGTCCATTATTGTACCCAACTTGGGACAGACATACCACCATGTGGTATTCACATATTACTCAGTTTTTGCTTTGGAATTTAGACAATTATTTTGTTTTTAACCCATGATCTCTATTGTCTTAGTAAATCCTGGATCCTTTACCAGTAGCCCAGCATCGCTGTTGTGCCTCAGGAACTTCAGTGGATCTACAATAAAACCTGCTGCGGCTCAACTTATCTGTTTATCTGCTGTTATCGGTCACAGTATTATGTCTATTGTTTCAGGATACGTTTCAAGGATTATAAGAAATTTCTGTTGCATATGATCTCTGTGAAGACCTATGAAGTTTTACTGGCTAATGAACTCTTGTTACACTAGTAGCATAAAATCTTCAATTACAGCATACAGGTAGAGAACAGTTACTAAATATGAAGATTCATGACTGAGCAACCACAGAAGCAGGACTTGACATCTTTCTGACACCGGTTTCTAGTGTAATGCCAGATGAGGCCATTCAATTCAGCAAGTTCTTGAGATACGTAAGTGAACAAAGCAAAGATCTCTTACCATCAGGAATATATATTTCCTTTTAATCTCTATTTCTCATTTAATAAATGGCATAGTATAGATAATATGTAACCCTTCCAACATTAACTATTTGGGGAACTAAGAAGAGGCATTTTGAATTAATCCTCTTCATTCAATGCATAAATCACACTGGGTGGTTAAGGATCATCAATATATTTTTAAGATTACCATCAATATTCACTGTAAAATATTTAGGCTGCATTAATGACCTGTGTGTTTTACTGACCTGCCCTGCAGTCGGTTTTGTGTCTCCAGTTATCATCTTAGTAGTTGTACTTTTACCAGCTCCGTTGTGTCCTAACAGCCCTATAACTTCACCTGAAAGAAATGCATATGCTCAAAAATATAGAAATAATTACAAGGACAAAAGCAAATACCCCTTGAGGATTCATTCCATGTCAATCACTACGTGAAACGTGCTACATATTATTTCACTTATTCTGCACTCACCCACACAAACCTGAGAGTTATGACTAGCTTCACTTTGAAGGTGAGGAAGCTGAGACTTGAAGAAAACAAATTACTTGCTCAAGGTCATGCAGCCAGTAAAAGGCTGAGCTGGAATCTGAAACAAATTTGATTCCAAAGCCTGCTGCACTCCACTGACACTTGGACAAAATGTGCTAATTGTTATGAATGAGGAATGAATAACTGTGTCTCAGGCGGATCTCTTGCGTGTAGTATTCTCTGTCATGAAATTAATTGTTACTTAAAAATCTATATCACCCTTCTCAACAGATTGTTTCTTTTGTTATTGTTGATGGTGTTCTGCTTGTTTATTTTGTTTGTTTGTTTGTTTTGTTTCAGCAGAACAGACATAACTGTCTTCTTACAAAGAAAAAATTATATTATAATGATAACTGAGGCTTAAGCAGGAAGTTAGCAGCCTTATCCTGCTCATAGATTAGTTTCATGTTTATCAGCAGATGGTCCCAGATTCAAAGCCTTATTCCTTTGGAAAAGCCCAATGTCCAGAGGTCAAGATCACTCTGCTGGAGATCTACTGTTTCTCACCTTTTTTAACACAGAAAGAGACATTTCTTGTGGCAATTTTTTTCTTCCTTTTGGAAAAACAGTTTTTCTTTTTGCCTGCATATTCCTTCCGTAGACAGCTGGCAATGATGACCGGTTTCTGCAATGACATGGAAATAACAAGGGGACTTTATTCTCACCTTGAGTTGGAGGAAGGCTCCCCACACCTTCTCAACAAACCTTTCCCTACACAAAATCATGAATCAAATCAGTCCTTCCCCAAGAAACTGCCATTTGTAAATGAACTCTCTCCCAGTCTGTATTCCTGCAGGGAAAGGGTACTTGCACTGTATCATGTGATTTATGCCTGCCTTTCTTCAGAGAACAGGAATAGGCAGATTCACTAAACCAATGGATTTATGAAGACCCAATTGCCTACACACACATGCACACAAACACACACACACACCCTCAGAATTGCTTGCAGTGTTCCTTGTGTTAGAAAACTCAAAAAATGTTACTTAGGTTTTGTAATGTGTAGCTGTACTGATAAAACTATGACTATGAAAAATAAATTAACAAGTTAATATCTGTGTGTGTGTTTGTGTATGTGTGTTTCCTTTGCTTTCTTAGTTTTGTGGGCATTGCACACTCACTGAAATCAAATAATGCATTACATATATAAGGATGAAAGGATCTCACTGGAGAGTTGCCCACTTTATCTGACAGACAAACTTCTTTGATGAAGGACATTTTTATAAGTGCCACCTCATTCACATCTGGGACAGTCACGGCAGCTGCTGTTCTTGCTCTTTCCATCTGGACATCTTCGTCCTCCGCATCGGGCTCTTCTGGGTTTGGAAAAACATCACTGCTTCTTGGAGAAATTCTAAAATCAAAACAGTGTAATAATGGCAGGTTTCCACTTGAAAAACTTGCAGCAAAACTAATGAATTGTCTATGTACCGCTATTAATTATTTAAATGGAACAGAGAGCTCTAAGCACAACCTCATTTTCATTCTTCTGCTCTATCCCATCTGCCTTTCAAACATTCTCATACTCATGGAGTCAAATGATGCTACTCTTACGTCATCTTTGCTTTGGGCTTAAGTTTAATTTTCCTTGTCAGTGGTGACTTTTTTTTTCTCCTTCAAATAATCAAATAGTACACACCCTTTGGCAAAGGATTTTGAGGTGGGGTTGCACAAGGAAAGGAATCTAGGGACTGTAATTTTGACATCTGTTTCGGAATTCTGAAGTCTTTGGGAGAACAATGGGTCAGAACACTTGGAATCAGGGATGTGTTCCAGAAAATCCAGGACATCTAATTGCCATACAATGTCTTCCCAATTACTGAGCACTGTCACTTCTTGGGAATCTTTGTCAGAATCATTCTTTTCTCACTACTGCTGATCTAGATCTTCCCTTTATCATCTCACCAGTGATTCCTGCTGATTCCTGTATCTCTCTCTTGTGCCACCCCACATTACTGCTGTCCCTTGATTTCCTAAAACATGGCTGTCATCTGGGTACTTTCCTACTCTACCATCAACACTAAACTGAGCTTGATTTGTATCTTGTGCAGTGGGCCAGGTGTTCAAGACACCCCTGTGCCTTGGTTTCCCATTATGCAATTTGTAAAACCTTCTCTATGCTTCCCTATTTCAAGGCCTTCCAATACGTAGCTTAAATTTCATCTTCCATTATCCCCAAACACAAGCCTTCAAGTTTGTCCCAGCTGCCTTCTCAATTTTTACAGGAAGAGGGCATTTATCTCAACTTTGTCCTGTCGCTCAGATTATTCTTCCTTCTTGGGTTGGCTACACTTGTCAATCATTTATCTAAACTTACCCATTGTTTTAAAGATTCTACCTTTTGCATATAGCTTTCCTCTAGCACGTCAATGAAATTATGGTCTGCCTTATTTTTTTAGTGTCTCATGTGTGCTAATGTGGTTTCTTTCACTAGATCATAAGTGTAGTAAAGCACCATAAAATATAATAGTTTTAATAATTTTTATTCCACACAGTCCCCTAAAAACAATCCCGTGTGGTACTTTTTACTCAATTAATTTAGGTATATTAAAATGTATTTAAACAATAAATATTAAAATAAAAGCATGAAATTTTATTTGAATTTTCTTAACCTGAACACAGGATCCTTTCTCATTGATTTCTTTCTAAAATTTACTTCCAGGCATCTCAGAACAAAAAGGAAAATCAAAAAATGAAGATAAGGCTAGGGAAAAAGAAAGACAATCAGAATTAGCACCGTCATAAACACAACAATTTAAATATTGAGATTGATTTAAGGAGTTCGATTATACATAAAATCAGATTTGATGTCATTTTCACAAGACTGAAAGACAATCTATTTAATATTCTATGAAACTATCAAAGTTAGCTTCATGCTCTTTAGAGCAGGCATAACTGAAATATAGTAGTAATAAGCTGAAACTGGTCCTAGTCATGCTATTTAGAGTTTACAATGCACTCTTGGTATCAGACGATTGTTGAAAAGATAGTAGTTCAGATTTAAAAGCCATTCTGCGTGTGGAGTTTGGATGTGTTGTCCCCTCCAGAACTCATGTGGAAATTTGATCCCCAGTGTGGCAGTGCTGGAAACTGATTGAGTCATGGAGGTAGATCCCTCATGAATGGATTAATGCTCTCCCTGGGGGAGGGGGGATTACTGAGTGAGTTCTCGCTCTATTAGTTCCCGCAAGAGCTTGTTATTTATAGGACCCTGGCACCTTCTCTCTCTCTCTTGCTTCCTCTCGCCATGTGATCTGCCTGTACTCTCCGGCTTCCTGCCACTTTCTTCCATGAGTAGAAGCAGCCCAAGGCCCATGCCAGAAGCAGCTGTCCCAGAATTGTAAGCCAAATAAACCTCTCTTCTTTATAAATCACCCAGTCTCAGGTAGTTCTGTTATAGCAGCACAAAACGGACTAAAACAATATATAAAATCATATTTGATATTTTCACAAGACTGAAAGACAATCTATTTAATATTCTATGAAACTATCAAAGTTAGCTTCATGCTCTTTAGAGTAGGCATAACTGAAATATAGTCGTAATAAGCTGAAACTGGTCCTAGTCATGCTATTTAGAGTTTACAATGCACTCTTGGTATCAGACGATTGTTGAAAATAGAGTAGTTCAGATTTAAAAGCCATTCTGCGTGTGTGTGTGTGTGTGTGTGTGTGTGTATGTGTGTTTCTTAAGATGCCCCAAATGTCCAAGCCTTTGGTGTAATTCAAAGAAATTCAAATCATACAAAGGTTATATCCTCCTCTCATTAAAGAATGTTGAAAAGGAAATGTCTTCTTACTATTAGCAGTGCCAGAAATACAACTTGAGATTCTGAATCTCCCAAGTAATCCGTGAAGTCAGGAGAAATCTGTAAAAGAGGGGTAAGTGTGTTTAGAGGAATCTACATCGGTTGATGAAATTCACCCCACATAAGATAAATTAATGTCCGTTAAATGGCCTTGCCACCATTCTACCTGATTCTTCCCTGTGTATCAGGTAATAGTCCATTTCTGACTCTGCAGTATGTCTTCTTTACTTCCAAGGTGTCTCAGCGAACTGTCAACCTGTGCTGATCTATAGGCTGAAATATTTTTATATGTAGCACTGTGAGTTAGAAGGATTTTCCCTGCTACGAAAATGCTGGGCTGGTGCTGACAGGGCCAATTGAAGCCATGTGCATCAATGGCGATGACACACATTTTGTTTTAGGACAAACCCTCTCCCCTAACTTCACCTATCTTTCTCTTCTCATTTGTGTGTCTTTCCTCTACTCTTTTCCCAAGAGCCATGGAATCATTACATTGCCCCCACCCTCCTACATATACTTTTGACAATAACCGTGGCAATCCCTTCAAAATGAAGACAAAATTCTTCACCTGGAGGTTTACATGCATACATTTAAGAGCATTTTTCCAACATCTCCCAACTCTTTGGTGAATAAAGAGTAAAGGGCCAATTTTGTTTCTTGAGCTATACTTATCGACTCTTTTCTGAGCAATGTTTAGCCCTTTGCAGTACATTTTTAACCATCACAGCCGTTCATCAGAGATCAAAGATTATTTTTTTCACACTGAATGATTTGCCATGACTTGACATCATTTTAAATTGTCTTATTGTCCTAAGTGCCTAAGTCACCCACTTAGACTGATTGTATCATATTCAAAATGAACTTCAGGCTCCCTGATCACTGCCTTCTCTGCCATCACGTTTTATTTTTCAACTTCCTGACTCTAGTGTTCTTATGCCGTAATTTAGAGTTGGTAAATCTCCAAACCACCAACCCCTTTTTCCACTGTCTGTAATCGTCCTCATGTCCTTAACTCCTTCGCTCTCTAGCTTAGAATCATGGTACATTCCTTAACCCATTCTTATATAGAACTACTGCTCCCTTATCCTTTTCTTTGTCAGATTCACCTGACAAATTTCCAACTCATTTCTCCACCTGCCATGACCTGCATCTGAGAAACAGGCCATAGTAAGAAAAACGCTCAGCTTTAATGACTTCATGTGAACAGGGGGTCTTTAGCACTGCCTGTTGATCCTACTAACTAACCCACTCTCTGAGTTGGTTTTTTGCATCTTTTATTCTCAAAACCCCAAGTCCCTTCTATCACTCTGTTGATGTCTTCACCTCTTATCTTCCTAAGCAGAACCAATCAGGAGAGAATCGTAGTATCTTTCTACCAGCAGAGCCACTAAGCTATATTTCTACAGTCATATACTCTGGGTATGACCTTGTTAAGTAGATGGAATGTCCTTACTTTTATGGATAGCAACCCCTCCACTTGTGCACTATATGTTATTTTTTCTTAGCTATTCAAGGACTTGGCTCCTTAGGCAGCCCCTATATCTCTTTTCCATCACAAATTTCTCTCATATCAGCACAGTATCACCTTCTTAGCAAAAACAAAAATCTACCTTCTCTACTCATCTATGCCTCCATCTCTCTGCTACCCTTTTGGCAGAACTCCTAGAAACACTTGCCTGTACTCGCTGTCACCACTTCTTCACCTCACATTCTCTACTAAGCCCACTTTTTTTTTTTCCCTTTTTGTCTTCTACCATGTCCTGCAACGGATCGCAACCCTCAGTGTCGCCCCCATACCGGACCGGGACCGGCAACGGGATCGCAACCCTCGGTGTTGCTCCCGCACCTCGCTCAGCCA
>NW_007731320.1:4266-6417 GCF_000696425.1 Galeopterus variegatus | reverse complement strand
GGACCGGGACCGGCAACGGGATCGCAACCCTCGGTGTTGCTCCCGCACCTCGCTCAGCCAGTGAGCGGGAACCGGTCTGTATGTGGGATCCAAACCCTCGGCGGGAGTGCCGCCGCGCTTCCCAAGTGGCGCACTACAGCAGTGCGCCACCGGGCCGGCCCCAACTAAGCCCACTTTTGCTAGGCTTTTTTGTTGACACTTTCACTGGAATCAACCTTGTTAATGTCACCAATGACCTTCACATAGTCAAAGCCGACGGTCTCTTTTCAGTTATCTTTCCAGACCTGTCAGTAATTTGATGGTTTAATCATTCCCTCCTCCTTGAAACATTCTTTATTGCCATCTGGCATATACCTTTATACCCTGATACTTAAACGTAGGAGAGTTTCTGAGAGCAGATTTCTGGCACACAGAAGTCTGCCATCTCTGTCTCCTAGCTCTCCGGTTCACCCTCAAACTAATTTGTTAATTCCTCTTCTTCCCAAACTCTAAATTTTGGAGTTCAAGGTCAAGTCCTTGGCCCTTTTTTCACTTCTATCTGTGCTCACTTTGTAGGTTATATTATCCAGTCCCACAGATTTTTAATACTGTCTATAAATGGATGAATCTCAGGTATTTAGCTTTAGTCCCAGTCTCCACATAATGTCACAATGAATTGCAGACTCATATATCTAACTGGCTACTTAACATTTCTCTTTGTGTGTCTTTTAGGAACCTGTTATGGCTTAAATGTTTGTCCCCTCCAAAGCTCATGTTGCATCTTAATTCCCAATATGATATTTGAAAGGTGGGACCTTTAAGAGGTTGTTAGATTATGAGACTCTGTCCTCATGAACAGATGAGTCCATGCATGGATTAATGGGTTAATGATTTACTGGGTTATCAGAGAGTAGACTGGTGGCTTTATAAGGAGACCAAATGAGCACGTAAAAAGGTTCTTGACACTCTCGACATGTGATCATCTGCACCCCCTCAGGACTCTGTAGAGAGTTCCCACCAAGAAGAAAGCCCTCCCCAGATGTGCCCCTCGACCTTGAACTTCCCAGCCTCCCAAACTGTAAGAAATAAACCTCTTTTCTTCTTAAATTACCCAGTTTCAGGTATTCTTTTACAAGCAACAGAAAACTGACTGATACAGAGCATTAAACCTAACATGTCCAAAACTTAAAACGGAGACATCTCTTTATTCTCCCAGTAGAGTTCTCAGGAGTGAGAGTTATCAGGAAAACTACAAAATCCTACTACCCTGGAGTTTTCTTTGATTTTCACAAGCCAAGGCAGGGCTTCCTACTGAATGACAATATACTCTTTGCCACTGGTAAGGGTATTGGCTTCTCAAAGACCGAAATTTCATGGAGCGCCGCCGCGCTTCCCAAGCGGCGCACCATCCAGTGCGCCACTGGGCCGGCCCAAAAGACCGAAATTTCTAACTTCGCACAGCTGAGGCCTCTACCTATATCTTCGCAATATTCAAGGATTTTTCAAGTGACTACACATTTTATGACCTTAGGACAGGAGTGAAATTACTCACCTCAGAAAAAATGAACAGAGAGCCAATCAGTGTGAAGGGCGGTACTAACAGGGTGGTGAAAAGTAGCCCTAGAAATCCGTACTGATTTAGGTCAGTCGCAGCTATTGAGAAGATGGCGATCTAAAATAAAAGCACAGACAGCACAGTGTCACTAAAGTGCAATAATCTGAGTTTTAGGATGTCTTCCAACAGGGTGGGAATTCATATTGTAAATGTTTAATTTCCAATTTCATTCCCTGGGCCAGTATTGCCATTATTTCATTTTCATTGCAACATGGGATTGTGTCACAATTCTGTATTGAACTGTTCGTGAATTTTTAAAGACACAGCAGTGCTCCTCAGACTCAATGAGCTTACAGATTAGCTGGGGTTCTTGTTAAAATTCAGATTCTGATAAAGGATTCTGAGAAAAGGGTTAATTATTACACATTACTCTGCATTTTTTTTTTTCACTTCAAAATAGGTCATAGCCCCCCTTTTAGGTTTAAGCATCCCAGCTTTTTTTTTTTTTTTTTTTTTTTTTTTGTCTTTTTTCGTGGCCGGCAATGGATCGCAACCCTCAGTGTCGCCCCCGTACCGGGCCGGGGACCGGCAATGGGATTGCAACCCTCAGTGTTGCC
>NW_007731320.1:1153-2982 GCF_000696425.1 Galeopterus variegatus | reverse complement strand
TCGCAACCCTCAGTGTTGCCCCCGTACCGGGCCGGGGACCGGCAATGGGATTGCAACCCTCAGTGTTGCACCCGCGCCTCGCTCAGCCAGTGAGTGGGAACCGATCTGTATGTGGGATCCGAACCCTCGGGCGGGAGCGCCGCCGTGCTTCCCAAGCGGCGCACTTATCCAGTGCGCCACTGGGCCAGCCCCTCTCTGCTATCTTTTTATTTAGAGAGTTGTCCTTTACTTTTCCAAGTGAATTTATCAATGGTTTATTTATTTATTTATTTATTTTATCGGTTATGAATATTCATGGAGTACAAAGCTGACTCGTGCCCAAGATATGATGGCCAGAACAATACTGGCAGCATGTCAATTACCACAAATCGTGATTATACGTCCCACCCAGTTAACCCCTGACCTCCCTCCCTATGTCCCTTTCCCCCACTCCACTTTGTATGCCTAGGTCTGCTCTCTCCCTCTGCAAGACCAGTGTATTGCTGTGGTCTTTCTTTCTTTCCTTCTTTCTCTTTTAGCTCCTACTTATGAGTGAGGACATGTGCTATTTATTCCTCTGTTCTTTGCTTATTTTACTCAACGTAAGTTTCTCCAAGCTCATCCATGTTGCTGCAAATGGAAGAATTTCACTCTTTTTTATGTCAGAGTAGTATTCCATGGTGTACATAGACCACATTTTCCTTATCCAATCATCTGTTGATGGGCATTTAGGTTGGTTCCATGTCTTGGCTATTGTAAATAGAGCTGCGGTGAACATGGCAGTGCAGGTATCCCTTGGACATGATTTCCATTCCTCTGGGTATATACCCAGAAGTGAGATTGCTAGATCGTATGGTAGCTCTATCCATGGTTGTTTGAGAAAACTCCACACCGTTTTCCATAGTGGTTGTACTAATTTACAGTCCCACCAACAGTGCAGGAGCGTTCCCTTCTCTCCACACCCTCACCAGCATTTGTTATTCTCTGTCTTTTTGATTATAGCCAGTCTAACAGGGGTTCTTTTTAAAACTTTCTTAGGTCTTATTATTAAAGTTATGCTTTCTTTATAAAAGGAACTATCCAATTTTATGGATTTTTTTTCTATTTAAATATTTAAATATGCTATAACCATAATTCCCTCAGTTATGTAATCTTCACAAATGTTTAATTGAATTCAGTGGTTCCTAGTAATCATTTTACAGTGATTTTCTTTTCTTGAATTTTTTATTTTAATTTATTTCTTGGTTGGATTAATTTTAACGTTAGGTGGTTCATCTTATACACAGCTGCAATTTATTCCTAGGTGATTTTTACTTTGCTTTGTTATTGTTGCTAAATAGGCTTTATTTTTTAGAGCACTTTTAGCTTCACAGCAAAACTGAGTGGAAGATACAGATTTCCCATATACCTCCTGCGTCCACCCGTTCAGAGCCTCCCCCATTATCAATATCCTCCATTGGGGGGTACTTTTGTTACAAATGGTGAGTCTTACTGACACATCATTATCGCTCAGAGTCCATAGTTTACATTACGGTTCATCCTGGTGTTGCACAGTCTATGGGTTTGGACAAATTTATAATGAGATCTATCCACCATCATAGTATACAGACTAGTTTCATGATTCTTAAATTCCTTTGCGCTCCATCTATTGATCTCTCCCTCCACCCAGTCCCTGGCAACCACTGATCTTTTTACCATTTCCATTGTTTTGTCTTTTCCAGAATGTCATGCAGTTGGAAGGACACAGTGTGTAGACTTTTCAGACTGGCTTCTTTCACTTAGTAATATGCACTTATGCTTCCATGTCTCTTCATGGCTCGATAGCACTTTCTTCTTTTAGCACTAAATTA
>NW_007731320.1:0-558 GCF_000696425.1 Galeopterus variegatus | reverse complement strand
CACTTATGCTTCCATGTCTCTTCATGGCTCGATAGCACTTTCTTCTTTTAGCACTAAATTATATTCAGTTGCCTGGATGTACCACCGTTTGTTTATCCATTCATCATCTTGGATATCTTGGTTGCCTCCAAGTTTTTGGAGATTATGAATAAAGCTGCTATAAGAATCCATGTGCAGGTTTTTGTGTGGACTGAGTGACTTTTTTTTTAAAGGGCTTATAGAAGCTTTATTCCCTGAGTTCATATTTCAGTATGTGTAATCTTTCCTAGAACTATAATTTTGGTAGGTATAATTTTGGAGGAGAGGGATTTCATTTACTTTCCCTCAGATGTGTGATAATTGACACACAGAATTTTCGAAGATAAATGTGGTAGCAGCTTGAAGTTTTCTCTTTTACGGATGATTTCTATTTACCTCTTCGATGCCTTTGTTTTGAAGTTTTATATCTCAATGAGTATTGATCATTCCATAGCAGTTCTTTCCTAATTTAGAAGACTTTATTTTCTACTATAATTGCAGACATAGAATTATAGTAAAATTATTAGTTGAAAAGAACTA
>NW_007731319.1:176458-183912 GCF_000696425.1 Galeopterus variegatus | reverse complement strand
CTTATAGGGCACTATACATGTCAAAATATAAGATCCTCTGTCCTTTTTAATTTTAATTTTTTTTAATTAACACATAGTAATTGTACACATTTATGGGGTACAGTGTGATTTTCAATACATGTATAGCTTGTGTAATGATCAAATTAGGGTATTAAGGATATCCATTGTCTCAAACATTTGTCATTTCTTTGTGTAGAGATAATTCAAAATCCTCTATTTCTAGCTATTTCAAAATGTAAAATACAATATTGTTAAGTATAGTCACTCTGCTGTGCACTTAAACACCTGTGTCCCTTCTTGAAGGAGTCTACAATTTATTCAACTGGCAAAACAAACAAACAAAAGATATATAATCAGATGACCACAGACCATTCTGTATTAATTATTTACCCTCCCCATCTACCTACAGAAATAAAAAGCTTAAATCATAAAATAATTTTATTATTTGTTACCAAGCTACCTTAACAATGCAGAAATTTTCTAAAGGACTTATGGCAGAAACAAATGTTCAGAATTTTTTTTTTTTTTTGGAAGCTGGTGATACAGGGTCAAACTCTGAACCTTGGTGTTATTGGCACGATGCTCGAACCAACTGAGCTAACTGGCCATCATAAAAACATTTTTAAACACTTTATTTAGGCATAATTAATGTAAAAGAGTGTACATATTTAATGTATATATTATGATGAGTTTGGATAAATGCATACACCCATGATACCATCACCACAATCAAGACATTAAATGTATTCATTATCTCCAAAAATTTCTCTGTGTTCTTTTGTGTGTATATCTGCATGTGTGTGTGTTTTGTTTTGTTTTGTTTCTGTGGTTAGAACACTTTACATGAGAGCTATCATCTTATATTTTAAAATGCACAATGTGATATTAACTATAGGTACAATGTTGTATAGAAGATTTCTAAAAGTCATTTACCTTACATAACTGAAACTTTATACCCATTCCCAGTTTCTTCCTCCCTCCAGTCCCTGGCAACCACTATTCTATTCTGTTTTTGTGAGTTTGGCTATTTTAACTACTTCATATAAATGGAATCATGCAGCTTTTGTCATTCTATGAGTGGTTTATTTCACTTAGCACAATGTCCTCTGAAGTTCATCCATGTTGCTGCAAGTGGTTGGATTTCCTTCTGTCTTTCTTTCTTTTTAAGACTTATTCCTTTAGAGCAGTTTTAAGTTACAGCAAAATTGAGAGGAAGGTTACAGAAATTTTCCATATATCCGTCTCCACCCATATAATAACTCCCCCCATTATCAGCATCCCCTGCAAGAGTGGTACGTATATTACAAATGATGAACCTACCTTGACATATCATTATCACCCAAAGTCCATAGTTACATTAGGGTTTACTCTTCGTACATCCAGATAATGTAATAATATTCAACAGTAAAATGAAATGACCTATCAAGTCATGAAAAGACATGGCAACAACTTAAATGCATATTACTAAGTAAAAGATGCCAATCTGAAAAGCCTACGTACCATATGATTTCAACTATATGACATTCTGGAAATGGCAAACCTCTATAGATATAGTAAAAAGAGCAGTGTTTGCCATGGATTAGGGGGAGGGGAGGTATAAATATGAGGGTACTTCATAAGGTTTGTGGAAAATATTCAATTTAAAGATAATACAAATTATTCCATGAACTTTTTGAAGACCTTTCAAAGGTGCAACACCAGAGGATTTTTAGGTCAGTGAAAACAAGTATGTATAGTGCTATAATGGTAGATGCATGCCATTACACATTTGTTCAAGCCAACAGAATGCATGACACCTAGATTCCCTTTTTTTAAGACTGAATAATATTGCATTTTGTGTATATATGACATTTTATTTATACATTTATCTGTAGATGAGTAAAGAAAATACACAGCCAGACAGCATTTCACAGCTTCTGCTGCAGTATGGTGTGGTCATGTGCCTGAGTTCCAATCAAGGAATGCTGAACAAAAATAATACACATCTTTGGGGGACTAAGATTTTCAAGAGGTGGATGTGTTCGCTACACCCTTCCACACTACTTCCTCTGTCAGAAGGGTGTAATGTTGACAAGGCCTTAGAGGATGGTACAGCCAGAAGAAGATGAGTCTCAGCAAAGAAAACTGCCTGCACACCAAGAACATCTACCTCAGACCATTGTTAGAGTCATATGTTTTGGGTCTATTTATTATTGAAGAGCATCTTATGCTAAATAATATAGACATTAGTACCTTGAAATGAGGTGCTGCCATAGCAAAACTATAAACTATGTGGCATTGGCAGGTGATAAGGAAGTGTGAATTATAGACTGGAAAAATAGAGATTCATTTAATTCAGGGATAAAATACTTGCTAAAGCTCTTGCTTGTTGCAACTTCGAAGGCAGACCAAATCCCAATGAGTATAGATCAAGGAGGAGAAGAGTATAAAGCCAAAATATTAGTGTGTATTTGCTGTTACTTGCATTTTAAGCAAGACATTAAATGAAAGGGATGAGTTATGTCAAGAATCAGATGTTTTGGGAGTTTAAATGGAAGGGAATAGAGACTGAATCCAGAAAATGTGGGGCCTTATGTAGTTTAAAAATTGTATTGCTTGTGGATTTAAAATACTTTGAGGACCAGAGACCCAGTAACAATTCTAAATTGAACAAAAAAGATTAAATCCTTTTGCAAAAATCAGATTAAGAAAGAAAGAGAAGGGAAGAGGAAAGAGAAGAGAGGGGCATGGAACTGAGGAAAGAGCAAAGAAATGTGCAGATATGAGATCTATGTGTAGGAAGGAATTTTGGATGTGTTGACTGACTGTATGTTAGCATGATACTGATAGCAAGTCAATTAAAAGCCTCAAATGTTTTTGAGGAAATTTATGTTGTTCCCATAGCCCATGACTAAAAACCAGTTCTCAGGTCTCTAAAATTCGTTCACAGGTAGCTGCCTGTGAGCAAAACTCACTCCATATCTCCATAGAGGGCATTGAGCAAGGAAGAACTTCCCAGAATTCAGAACTGAGAGCCATGTAGAACAATAACAAAGGAATTATTTCAGGTAATTATTTCAGATTATTCAGTTTCTACTTAAACGACTTTCTCAACTGCAGTTTTTCTCAATGCCCGCCAAGTAGGATTCCATGAGTGTTTCAGACCAGTGACTGCTGTGGTTTTCCTATTCTTCTCTAAGTGAAAATTTTTACTGTGGATCCCCTGTCCTGTACCTATCATTGCATATTGTGATTGGTGTGTGTGTGTGTGTGTGTGTGTGTGTGTTTATAGGTGCCTAAGAGACCAGAGCCCTCAGCTGAACCTGCATAATAAATTTCCACACTTCCAAGAATTCTTGGTGTTTGAGATATCTTATCTTGACGGAAAAGATGGCTGAGACAGCTCCAGTAGCTTCTGTTTAGGACAGATGGAAATGTCAAGGTCACTGTTTCTCAGCATCCAATTAGCAGAGATGTCACTGCCAAGAAGGCCTGATATAATTTATGTCAATTCCCTCATTTCTGTCTAAACACTTTTAATGATACTGTGTGCTCTGTGTATTTATTTAATAGAAATTAATGAGTTCTTACTATGTTCAAATTCCCAGAAAAGGGGAATGAAAAAAATTACTAAAGGATAAATACCTATGTGTTAGAAACTGTACTAAAAATGAACCCACTCTGAGAAATTGCCTGATATATCTTCTTTCAACTTATGCCTCTTTCCATTTCTTTCCGTGAAGTCATTTCCCCTTCCATATTTTGAAAGAACCTAAACTCTGCTATTTAACCTCCTCTTTTCAAGATCCAAAACTCCTTTCTGGACTGTTTTCCCATTTGACACTTGAAAAATATTTAATTTCTTAACTTTAGATAGCAAGTCAGTATTGCATTTCAGTTGCTTTTAGTTGCTTTGCAGTATTCCATGGCAAACATGGGGACAAACTTTCACTCACTGATTAATCAGCATTAAGAATAAAACCACAGTGGGCCACTATAATATCATTTTGTTATTTTGATATATACAAATTTATAGTAGTAGGGATTTTTTAGATTGATTGCAGGAAATCATTCAGAGCTGTTAAGTGCCATGTCAAATAGTGCTTAAGCAGTGCTTCTACAAGCAGTGATTGGTTACTTACCTTGCAAACCTTCCATGGGATCTCTTATAAGTGTTTTGTATTATGGCTACTTATACCTTCTATACATACCGCCTCTTAATTAGAGTTTTAGTTTTTATCATTTGAAAGTTTTGAATTGAGTGGCACAATTCTTTGGACTCCAAAAGCTACTCCAAATTAGAAATATAGATTGCCAATATCTAAGGCATTTGATAATATATATGGAGACACTGGCAGACAATTAAATATAGGAGTATCATAGAGTTTGACTCTATTCACTAAAGGAAACTTCTAGAGCTATTATTCTAATGAATACATAACTTTGCTATTCTTTAGTTTTGCAACAATTTTTTTTTTTTGTCTGTGAGTATCTTTACCATCTTTTGCCTAAAATAGCAGCTCCAGTCAGTATGAGTAGTGCTGTAATAGGTAACACAAATATATCAAGTAAATCATTTCACTTTTCTAAGTTAATACCCATAGATCTAAATCTTACCCAGAGGAAATGCAAATACTCACAGAAGACATTTGCAAAAGCAGATAAGTAGTCTTAGGAACTGATGATTATCATATACACATTTAATTGAATGATGAAAATTATAAGTTAAGAAGCTAAATTTTGTTGAATCAAATTTTATTTTGGTTTTTAAACTAAATCATTAGTTCTTCATTGACAAGAAGGATGTATTTTGTATATTAACATACTTTGTTTATTTTTGAACTTACGACCTTGGCAAATTCAATTCACATCACTTATGACATGTACAGTTTCCACATCTATAGAGTAAAGAACTTAAATGATAAACTCTGAAATGGACTTTTTAGTTTAATATATAGGAACACAAATTTTGGGTACTTAAAATGTTAAATAATAAACACTCATTCACAACCATTTAATAAGCATCTGGAGTCATCCACTCTTTGTTATCATAAGGTCAAAATGATAGATTATATGCTATCTTATCTACATTGTCATTTGCAGGGAGCTCTTACTAATAGGGGTGTGCCATTCTTCTGTGATAATATCCATAAGGTGAATCCACCGCTAAAACCATCATGACAAAAGTCACCCAAGAGCCATTGCCTGCTCTACATTTCTATACCACATTGAATATAATTCTACTATCACAGTTGTGTTACCTGTAAGGCAGTAAGATTCTTATTGATAAGGGCACATCCTATCAGACTATATGGTCTGATTATAAGTGATTGATAAATGCCTATTTAATTGATCTTATTCTTAATTAGTTGTTTATTTGAACTTTGATTGAAATCAAAGTATGATAAATTGCATATGGTTTTATATCCACACATTTACATTTATCTATTTATGCATGTGATAAGAATGTCTATCAGCTTGTAGGAAAACCTAATCACTTCACAGAGACTTTAGAAAGAGAAAGGAACAGACTTAATTTTATTTAACTTTAGTGGAAATAGTTATGAGTGAAGAAGGCTTCGTGTAGCATAAACTGAAAAGCAATAGAATTTAATTCCCATTCTATACACATGAACATATTGGGATATGACCTGAGATGGCACTTAAAATTCTTAAGCCTCAATTTCCTTGTGTATAAACCAATTGTAATGATTATTATGAAGATCAAAATGTAAAATGGTTAAGAACATATATTTATTAAGTAAATTGTGTTTGAAATTGAAAATATGTATGATAAATATGTTGTTATAAAAAAGTCAATGAGTAGGAATGTGATGCATGTAACATAAAGGACTATTTGTTAACAAATGGGTATAAGTACACATGCACATACACATATACAGGCACATAGATATACACATATACATGCAGCATGCAAATACATATACTGCATACACAGCCATAAACACATCAAAATATTTATTTTCATGTGTGTAGTTATTGTCAAGAGAAACTCTTCCCAAAGAAGTAACTCTTGCAAAGTATAACCTGATTCTCCATATACTCTCTTACTTTCATAAATTTAAACATTTACTAAGGTTTTCTACTTTGATCAGAAATGAAGACAATAAGCAAAATTCTCTTGGAAAAAGATGCAAAATGTATCAAATACAACCATGTAGAGAGAGTCTGGAACCTCTTCATTAGTGATGACTCTGAATGTCATGCAAGGCCTCAGCCAGGCCACAGGGATTTAAGCTGACTTCTAATGAGTAAATGCCCTTACAGAGCCTTCTCTTCAGTTCTCTGGGATTGACTTGCTTCCTCCTCCCTACTCAGGATACAATACAATTTCTGTTCTGATTAGGTATTTTGCTTATCTTTTAACACAACTGACTCTAATAATGTCAGACCTAGCTAACTATAACCAGGCTTCATTTCCTCAACTTTTGTGGGATAATAGCTTCTGCTTAATTACCTCAGACAAAGTCCTGTGGCCTTAGGCAGATCACATTAAGGAACAATAGGTAATATTTGTTCTGTTTGCAGAGCACTTTCTTTTTAATATTTCACTCAATGTCATAACAACTTTTCCAGTGATGCAGACACTATTATTTCCACTTAATAGATGAAGAAATTGAGGCTTAGAGTGGGTCAAATTACCCAAAGCAATTTTTAGTTAATTTGTTGGAGCCAAAATTCAACTCTCAGGGAGCCCAAGAGATAAACTATTCTATTAGAAGACTCTTCTGGGCCGACCCTGTGGCGCACTCTGGAGAGTGCAGTGCTGGGAGCACAGCGATGCTCCCGCCGTGGGTTCGATTCCTATATAGAACTGGCCGGTGCTCACTGGCTGAGCATGGTGTGGGCGACACCACACCAAGGGTTGCGATCCCCTTACCGGTCACGAAAAAAAGACAAAAAAAAAAAAAGAAGACTCTTCTAACAATCTAAGCTTCAATTGCTTCACCTGCATAGCTCTTATGAAGGCTAATGAGATACCTTACCTAAGTAAAGTACCCAGCACAATGCCAGCATGTAGAAGGAACTATACAGTACTGAGGTTTAGAGGCAGGAGTAGAAATAGTAGCAGCAGCAGTAGCAGTGGGTGAAAGTTCTTAAATGCTTTATTAGAATCTCATAGAGTGTCTTCTGTCCTAAGCGTGTCTCATTTATAAGTTATCAAACGAAGAACAATGATGTAAGTACTTCTGAATTAAGCTATGTAATTATCCATTTAAAACAAAACATTAAAATTGTCTGCATAAAAGGAAAGAAAATTTAAACAATTCCTCACATCTCTTTCTGCCCTTAGGCATTTAATGTGATTCCATTAGTGGGAGACAAAAAGAATCTCTTTCTAGAGATTATATCCCCGTCCTAAAGTTCTCTAGTACCAATTCCAATGTTTTATACAACCATTTGATTTAATAATGTCCTGAATATCTATGTGATATATGTTCAGAGCAAAGCTC
>NW_007731319.1:173710-175289 GCF_000696425.1 Galeopterus variegatus | reverse complement strand
AGTTACTCCTTCTTCCTAAACATCGGTTTTCAGATCAGCCAAATGAGAATGATACTACCTAGCTTTCTTGATGGTTATGGAGATTAAATACATTGGAAGCAAAGTTCTTAGGTGCTTCACACACGTTGAACACTGGAAGACTTAGTTCCCCTCTGCCGTGTGTCCTATTTTCCCAGTGTACAGGGACACATCATGACAGTTTCCTCTTGACCATATAATGAATGCAACAATAACAACCACAACAATATTAGCAGCTAATACTTATATAGTCCTCATATCCCAGATACATTACTATATAATTCATTCGACCCTCAGATCAGTCAGATAAGGCAACTTAGGCAGAGGAGTTAAGTACATTTTCTAAGACCACACAGATGACAAATAACACAACTGAGGTTATACCTATGCAGCCTGGTTACAGAATCTACAGTTTTTATATATTTTCTTATCAAAATGTTTATCCAGTTAGATCCCTTGTATAGGGACTGCAAAAGGTGAGAATCACAGCAATGGAAAAATAACGTGAGATTTGTATATTAACCAGCTACACAGTCTCCTTAAATGAACTTTCTCTTCCGATGCATATACCCTGCTACCAACATGTAAAGGTCCTGCTGAGGTTTTTCACCTGCTGAAGTATGAAATGACCTAAATGGCCTTCAGTTTTCTTCTTCCAGCTTTTGCAGTTCTTGCTCTCAACTTTTCTACCTCTCCTTTTCTCCTCTCCCAAATTTGAACCTGTACTTCTGCAAGCATTCTTGCCTAAGCATGTTTCCTTTGAAAAATTGTTTAGGATCACATTTACAGTTTGAACTGTGGCTTTCTTTGAGAAAGGAAGCTGATTTCTCCTCTTGACTTCCTGACCGTATGTGTTATGACAGCTGTGGTAAGAAGCTTTTTGGCTTTCTTCCCTAATCTCAAAGTACTCAGGCTGGTTTTTGGGTTTTAGCATAATCAAAGTTTGACCTTTGATTAGGAAACTGTCTAGAATTATAAGCTGAAAAAAAATCCAGACTCTTTACTTTGACTTCCTCATGGGCCTCCCACTGTACCCACACAGACATCTCTTTTGAGTCCTTTTAATGTAACAAAAGCAAACATAGCCAAGCAACGTGGGAGAAAGAACAAGCCTGCTAATGCCGAGTTGTCCCTGCTGACTAAGGTGGATCTTTGCAAACTTCAATTTTTTTTTTTTTTTTTGAAACTGGGAGAAAAAGAACTCAGAAAGTTTAGATGAATCATTCTAAGTCAAAGAGAAGTGATCAGATTTTGCAGTAAAGTCAAGCATAATGCCATCTAGTGGGAAGTTTCCAGTAATTAAAAAATTGAAATGGTAGACAATTTTACTGGGTCAGGCAGAGTTTTGTTGTAGTTCTGGATGATCTCTCCTGTTTACTATATTCTCCAGTGAGCAATTGTGGGCACAACAGAATCCAGCTCCTGTTGGAAAGGAACTGGAAATGGAATTCAGAGGTCCACTCAAGTTAGGATGGAATCCAGAGGAAAGAGCCTGTTTTGTGGGTACAATAATTAGACAAACACATGAGTAAAGGTGAATCCAAGAAGATTGTAGATTCTG
>NW_007731319.1:170184-173185 GCF_000696425.1 Galeopterus variegatus | reverse complement strand
TGGGTACAATAATTAGACAAACACATGAGTAAAGGTGAATCCAAGAAGATTGTAGATTCTGAAACCTGAAGAGAATCCAACTGTGCAGGTGTATCACATTGTCTCAGGATTCTGGTCTAGTGGGATTGCCAGATTAAGCAAATAGCAATAAATGCAGGTGCTCAGTTAAATTTGATTTTTATATAAGCAACAAAAAATTTCCAGTGAAATTATTTCCCAAATATTGCATAGTGTATACTTAAAACAAAAATGTTTTGTTGTCGTTGCTGTTGTTTGCTTTCAAATTTAAGTGGGCATCTTTTTCTAGCAATTCTATGTTTTGGCTTAACTCAGAATCCCACTGGAGAGTAGTGTTTCTGTACAGAAATTCCTTCTCAGCATTTCTTAGGAAATTTATACATTTTTATGAATCCCTAGAATGATTAAGTCAGGAAATTGGGAAAAATGAGAAAAATCATTACAGATGCTCCTCTTCTTATGATGGGATTACATCCTGATAAACCCATCATAAAGTGAAAATTTCTAAGTCAAAAACGCATTTATATACATTGTAGCTTAGCCTAGCCTACCTTAAACATGCTCAGAACACTGACATTAGCTTATAGTTGGAACAAAATCATCTAACACAAAGCCTATTTTATAATAATGTGTTCAATATCTCATGTAATTTATGGAATACTGTACATTGTCAAAATTGTGATGGTTTCACACCATTGTAAACTCGAAAACCGTCTTTAAGTTGGTTTTTCTATACAACTATACAACTATTCACATATTCTTTCAATGACTAAGAAGTCTTCCAGATGCTCCCCAATGATCCCTGCTTTTCTGGTATACACACCTTTGTGTAGTGCCCTTCTACAATGTAGTAGAGTTGTTCTATGTGGCCAAGACAATATGGCAGGAGTGGTGGCATATTACTTCCAAGGTTAGTTGGTATCTCTCTCTCTCTCTCTCTCTCTCTCATTTTTCTCTCATCACCACTACCTCTGGGAGAAAGCCATATTGTGAACAATTCTAAGGAAAGGCCTGTGCGACCACCCGCCCAGAAACTGAAGCCTCCTGTTAACTGCGTGAGTGAGATTGTGAACAAATCCTCCACATCCAGTTAAATTTTCAGAGACTACAGGCCTAAAAAACTAGCTTGTATCTATCCTCCTGACAGATTCTGGGGAAGAACCATGCAGCTGAACCACTCACATATTCCTGACCCTCCGAAGCTATATGAGATTAGAAAAAAAATAAAATAACAAAAAAAAAAAAAATTGTTGTTTTTTGATGCTAAATTTGGGATAACTTGTTACATAGCAATAGATAATATAAAATATGAACAATGTTGGAAGTATTTTAAAAATAACTTACAATTTTAAATATTAAGAATTTTGAGAAATTCTTATTTCTCGTTTTAAAAATCCCAAAGATTTCTATCTGGCAGGAATTCCACTACCAGAAAATGGAAGGCTTGCATGGCTAATGTATTTCCTGACCAAGTGAAAATAAGATGATTTAGGAAGCTATGGTCTACATGAGTTTTTAACAGTGTTAGGAGGATAGATCAATCAAATCTGGAAAATAGAGGTGAGGTTCATAAAAGAGGCAAATAAACTCAGGGGCTTATTTTCTTTCTCTAGACTGTTCATATTTCAGCTGAATACAATGTGTCCATTTTAAAAATTCTTAATAATAACTGAATTGCATGTGTTTTATGATTTAGACTTTCTTAACATTTTTATTACCATATAATATATCCAGATCCTATAGTGCTTACTCTTGCATATGCACACTCTAGGCTCATTCCCAAGGATTCTACAAATCTAACAGATTCTACTGGTCCAGATAAAATAGAGAGAAACTCAAAGGCTTTGAAGTATGACCACTGGTTTAAATCAAGGCACTGAACTTTATTAGTGCTTTATTATTAGCCACTTAACACTTCTGAATTTTAGCCCCTTTGTTTAGTGGGACTAGTAATGGTTATTTTATGGGCTTTGTGAAAACAGGAAAAAAAATCACTGAAACATCTGGCACACAGTAGGCGCCAATATAGAATTCTCAATATTTTTATATTATTTGATTATTATACCTGCTGATCTGTGAAATTAGTAATGCGGGTTTTTTAAATATAATATTTAAGTGCATATGTCGTGCCTAGTTTTCACAAACTAAACAAGTGTAACTGTTGCCCAGGTTAAGAAACAGAGTAGTTCTATCATCCCGGAAAGTCCTGCCACCTGTTCTCTTCACAAATTGCATTCTCCCCAAGGGTAACCCCTATCATGATTTCTAACACGTTGATTAATTTTGCCTATTTTTGAACTTTATATCAATGGAATCATATAGATGTTGTCTTCACAATCTAGTTCCGTTTGCTATATAGTATTCCACTGTGTGAATATACCGCCATTTATTTACATACACATTCTAATGTTGATGAGCATTAGTGGTTTGTTTTTTGTTTTGTTTTGGTTCGGTTTGGTTTTAGGGTACGGTGTCTTATGAACACAGAGATGAACATTGCTATGTATTTATGTTGGGAACAGTGATAATTGAGTAATGGTCTTCCAAATATGACTACTTACTAATTACCAAAACCTGTGGATATGTTACTTTACATCAGCAAAGAAATGTGATTAAGTTCGGGACTCTGAGCCTGAGAAATTATTCTGGGTTATCCAGGTGGGCCTGATTTAATAACATGAGTCCTTAAAAGCAGAAAACTTTCCTGCTCTGTGCTTGGGTCAGAGAAATCCTACATTGCTGGCTTTAAGGAGGCAAGAAGGAGGTCATGAGCCAAGGAATGAAGGGAGCTACTAGAAGCTAGAAAGGCATATACATGAATTCTAATTTAGAGCTTCCAAAAAGTAACCCAAGACACCTAAATTTTAACCTAGTGAAACCCATTCAGACTTTTGACCTAAAGAATGGTAAGATAATACATTTTGTTGTTCTAAAACATTAAGTTTGTGGTAATTTGTTATAGCATCAATGGAAAACTAATACA
>NW_007731319.1:168605-169297 GCF_000696425.1 Galeopterus variegatus | reverse complement strand
GGACTATATAAGAAATCTTTGCCTAAATCATAAAGATTTTCTCCTATGATTTCTTCTAAATCCTTTATTTTTTTCTCTTTTATATTTACATCTGAAATCTATATACAATACAAACATTTTAAGTCTCCTGTTACAACTGAGAAAGGTTAAATGTGGCATCGAGGTTTAAGCATCAGACATGATGTGAGAGAAGAGCTTGGATTCTGGTCACCAGCCTCTTGTCTACAGACTCTGCTGTATCCATTGACCTCATGAAGTCCTCCTTGATATTCCAAACCAAAATTACTTTCTTCTTCCCTCAGCCCCTGCAATTTTTAATTCCGTTCATGAAATGCATTTTATAATAACTGCAGATATTGTATGTATTTGTATAAATTGTCTTCTCTGCTGGATTGCTAGCCCCTTGTGATCGAGGGCTGCTTCATTATTCATCCTTATGGACCTCAGAGCGTTAGCTCAGCATAACACTGCTGGTGCTTATGATGTGGTTGTTAAAAGAAACAGTGAGTTGTCATTAATTCATCTATGTTTTTAATTAAAACAATGACTTGCTATATGACTGGAGAAAGTCACACACACACTCACACACACAAACCTAATTATAAATAACAGTTCTCTGGCATAAAAAATGTATCTGAAGAACAAAAATCTTAAATTAGAAAAAATAGGTGGTTTTAAGTGTCAGATAACCA
>NW_007731319.1:166721-168073 GCF_000696425.1 Galeopterus variegatus | reverse complement strand
CATCTATGTTTTTAATTAAAACAATGACTTGCTATATGACTGGAGAAAGTCACACACACACACACACACACACAAACCTAATTATAAATAACAGTTCTCTGGCATAAAAAATGTATCTGAAGAACAAAAATCTTAAATTAGAAAAAATAGGTGGTTTTAAGTGTCAGATAACCATGAGAATATGTGTGTTAACATTTTATAGTTTTACATTCTCAGAGGGTTCATTCTTAGTTACTTGTAGTTAAATTAAAAGGCATATCAAGTTAATGGAGCATGATATCTTGAGCTACATTTTATGTTGTCAGCATCTTTAGCCTTCAATCCCTTTACAGACTCAGATGCCTTCAGAGAGCCATTTGTGTTGGCTGAAACTGCCTTCCTATCTATACTTTCTCAGTAGCACTTCTCCAAGCTCATGTTAAAATATGTTTCCCTGTTTTCTGGTAACTTCTGTTTTCCTTCTCGCTTATTACTGATCTCATAACTACTTTAGCAACATTTCTATAGTATATTTATAACAGTGTTTTTCCAATATGCTACTCATGTCCATTGTCTTCATTAACTTATTAAAGTCAATATTGATAGCTATACATCATGATTAATTCAACTTACTGCTTAGACCCACTCAATTCTCCTTATGCTCAGACATGCTTGGTGCTTTGAAGGTCTCTGCTCCAATCACTCTTCCACCGGGAGATTGAAAAGGGCTAAAGATTTGAAGTGAGGTAGGCACATGTTTAAGTTCTAGCTTCACCGCTTACCAGCTTACATCCTTTGACAAAATGATTTAACCTGTTTATTTTTTAAGTGTGTGTGTGCATGTATGTGTGTAAAAAAAATAGGACTAATATGAGAACCAAAAAAGTTTATCAATGCAAAATGTTTAGCACGATGTCTGCATAATAATACTAGGTCCTCAATAAATATTAGTTCACTTTTCCTTCCTGGGGAAACAAAATTTAAAGGTAGACTAAAGATTCTGATTGACATGTAAAATTGTGTAGTAGTCTAATAGGGACCCAGTGAGACTTCTTAAAAGAATAATCAAATTTGAAGACAAAAAGACTACTCTAGTGACAATGTAGGATAAAGATGGCAAAATAAAGTCCTTATGGACTAAATAGGTACCATTAAGTGGATACAGACATGGAATTATAAGTGCAGTGGTGACATACAGAATGCATGCCCTGCTTGCATGTGTTACAATTCCAATGATCAGTACTAAAACAAACTCCTGACAAAGAAAAACCTTTTAGGGATTAGATATGGCCTGGTGGTGGGAAATGTCTCATCCCTAGGTAAACTACTGGAGACCACATAAATTAAAGGCAGTTAGTGAGGTTAGGCTCTTA
>NW_007731319.1:164685-165082 GCF_000696425.1 Galeopterus variegatus | reverse complement strand
GGCGGGAGCGCCGCCACGCTCCCAAGCAGCGCACTCTCCAGTGCGCCACTGGGCTGGCCCTGAAAAACATTTTAAAATATAAATGTATATATTTCTGTGAACATACATTATATTCATTTTAAATTATAGAAAATGTTTTCCAATCTGGATGCCCTTTTTTTCTTTCTCTTGCCTGATTGCTCTGGCTAATACCTCCAGTGGTGAGAGTTTCCTTGTCTTGTTCCTGTTCTTATGGGAAAAGCTTTTACCTTTTCTCCATTCAGGATGATATTGGTACTATGTTGGTCATATATGTCTTTTATTGTGGTGATTTCTCAAACTACTACAGTAAGATCTACCATACAATCCAGACATCCCACTTCTAGGTATATACCCAAAGGAATGGAAATCATCTTGT
>NW_007731319.1:149209-164154 GCF_000696425.1 Galeopterus variegatus | reverse complement strand
AAAGGGATACCTGCACTCCCATGTTCATCGCAGCTCTATTTACAATAGCCTAGCTATGGAAGCAACCTAAATGTCTACCAATGGATGACTGGAAAAGGAAAATGTGGTATATATAAACCATGGAATACTACTCTGCCATAAAAGAAAAATGAAATTCTGCCATTCACAGCAACACGGATGAGCTTGTACAAAAATTATGTTGAGTAAAATAAGCCAGGCATGGAGGGACATATACCACATGTCCTCACTCATGTGTGAGAGCTAATAGAGAATGTAGGAAGGAAAGAAAGATCACAGTGGTGCATTGGGATAGAAGAGGGAAAGAGAATGCATAGGGTTGCTGGGGGGGGTGTGGGAGGGAAGTCAGAGATTAATTGGGTCAGGGACATGGGGAATAATCACAATTTGTGGTAATGGGCATGTTGATAGTATTGATATTGTGCACAGGTGGTAACAGTCAGCTTTATACCAAATGAGTAAGCATAATCAGTAAAAAAATAAAAATAGTAGAAAATAAATAAATTATAGAAAATCAACTACTTTTAATTTCAAAGTGTCTTTCACACTGAAGATTACTTACAGATTTTTCATTTGTTGGCATTTAGCCCTACTAACTCCTCAAAAGAACAATGTAGGTGTATTAATGGATTTTCATGGAGGGTTGGATGATGCTATAATTAGAAAACAATTTCTGTTGACTCACAAAAGCAAGTTTAGAGTTGGTTCAAGGGGTGAAATTTAGGTTCTGGCCACATAAAGGCATTAAAGAGCTGATCTCCCATGCTGAGAACAGCTATATTTCTTTAGCTGAAATCCAATTTAGTTCATGGTAGTATTTTCTGAAATTGTTCCTGGATGTTATAAATAACTACCATATACCCATAACCAAGTTTGTATAACTTACTTAGCATGCATTATTTATAATCCTTATGACATGCTCAAGATAATTATTACAAGACATTCCTTACAGATAAGGAAATAAACACATAGACACTAAACTACTTAACCGTATTCGTAGTTAGTAAGTATTAAATGCATGGTTTAAAACCTGCTCTCTTTTCTTCATAAGCTATAATCTTTTGCTGCATCACATAAAAAGTTCTGCTTTATTACTCATGCACATGCCTGTAATGCTAATGTCGTTGTCTTCCTTTGCAAACATGCACACAAGGAACTATGGGCAGTAAATACTAACATCAGCCATTTTCACTTGATGTATACAAGTTTTTTAAAAAAATATTATTTCACAATATAATAAAAGCTTATGAATATCCATACATTATGACCCAGAAAGTCCACACATTGAAATCAATCTAAAAAAACTAATAAAAGATGAATAAAAGCTTAGCTTACAAGATGTTTTTAAATATAGTCTTACCCATAGCTTCAAAAATTAGAAAATGACCTATGTAATCAGAAATTAAGTGAATTGTCCTATTATACATCTGGATAATATAATATTCCAAATATTAAAAAAATACAGTTAACATGTAAGAATGTCATCATAGAATAATATTAAGCAAAAAGAAAGAGGAGGTAAAACGCTTTATGTAAGAAGGTGAAAATTTTATGCAATATATCTATCCATATCTTTCTGTCTATCTAGCTACCTACCTATCTGTCAATCTACCCATCTAAATATTAAAAATATTCATGGAATTTGCCAAGCATAATAACTTTTTATTTTTTATCATATTCTTATCTTTTGTTATATTTTTCTGCCTTAAACTTACATTGGTTTTAGATTTTAAAAATTCCACAATACCACTTAAAATAATGTTTTTTGTCAATAGTATGCCCAACAGCCGTTCATCTTCACTGTTTTAGGTTTTTAGAGCCAAAATCTAGATCAGATTTAGTTAAAGTGGAAGAACTTTTATTCTGATTTAGGCAAGTGTGTAAAAGGAAAGCAAGAGTAGATAAGAAGCTGAAAGAGATTCCCAGGGGAAAACGGAAGTATTTAGTTGGAAGTTTCTTTGCTTTTGAATAGATAGCTCTTAGAAGAACAGGAAGTGGGGGATTGTTATTTTTTAGATATTTATTCTATGACTAAATTAGCATTATGTGTATTGTGTTTGACCTCTAAAAAAGAATAAATGAGCCCTGTGTGTTTTAAGTGTGCTGATAACTGTTGTCATCAAGTAAATAGTAATGGCTATTTAAAAATCTTATATATCCTATTTTCCATTTTTTATTGCCCAGAACTATTAGATGTAGTTGTGATCTAAAATATGATTTACTTATTTTATATGCATATATAAAGTGTTGAACACCTTAATTAGTGTGCAATGTATAAAGGTATTTTAATTCTTGACTGGAGCCTTAAAAGAAGGGGCAATCTAAAATATTTTTAATAAAAACTTTTTAACGTTTTGATAACTAAAATTTGTGGCAAAAGTTACAGAAAAGTTCACTTTATGCTTAATTCCATACTATGACAAATAGTGGATAAGGTTTTAGTGAGGTGTCAGAACATCTCAAAGAAAGGAATATATTTCTCTGTATGTTACAGCCAGCTCATATCTCCTAAGAACCAATTGATACATTTCCAGGCATTTTGTGATCTGATTGATAAACACAGCTATTATTGAAAATTAAGTTTTATAAATGTACAACCTAAAAATTATGTTAAAAGCAAGTAAATAAGTACTCAAAATTCATTACTTGTTAACTATTTTACTCCTATCTATGTTTTTGAATTTATATGCATTTGTTTCATCTGTATTGTGTAAATTCTATGTAATAATGTGGTGCTGCAAATCTCTTCCCAGCCCCACCTTCAGTAATGTCACATTAGTAGCTTCAAATCAATAATCATGAGAATATTTATACTACTGAAACTATGGAAATAATTAGATAAATACAAAAAAAGGACTTCCATTTCCAGCTGCAAATCTCTTCCCAGCCCCACCTTCAGTAATGTCACATTAGTAGCTTCAAATCAATAATGATGAGAATATTTATACTACTGAAACTATGGAAATAATTAGATAAATACAAAAAAAGGACTTCCATTTCCAGCACCTTCCCTGGAAATATGGTTGTAAATATTTACCAGCATATCCCTGGACATATTATTTTTTATAACCTCCTTTTTTCGCCAGTTATATCCAAATACAGAATTATGCATTTAGATATCATCCATTTTTCTGTACCATACATAATGGAGAAATAAAGTAAAATCAATCACCGTGTATCCTATGTCTACTGGTTACTTAGTGCCATGCAGTGACATTGATACTATAGAGTATATAAAGACAAATAAAATATAGCCCTTGCATTTATGGTGGAGGGAGGGAAAATAGATATATACATAACTTTGTTTCGATTTGATATTAAACATCATGTGTATTTACATAATATTGCTTAATTTTTAAAGTGTCTTCATAAAATGTTGCCTGTATTTGTTTCTCATAACAACCCTGGAAAGAAATTAGTGTGCTTGCTTAAATTAAAAAAAAAAAAAAAAAAACAAGACTTGCCCAACGTCGTAGAGCTAGGACTTTGAGAGATAAAATAAAATCTGACACCTTTAACTTTCAGTCCTGTGTCATTTATGATCTCCTCTACTGTTTAAAAAAAAGGCTCAAAATTTCATCTATAGGACTCAGTAATATTGAATCTGGAGACAGTGAGGTTTTTGAGGAAAACCTCAAATGCTTATTATGATAACTTTAAAATTATTGGTTTATTTTACGAAGTGTAATCATCTAGTGATTATCTACCTCAGGATTCTCCTCCAATCCACAAAGTAATTTAATGTTATACTTGAGATGGCAGGCGGGACAGGTGGATTAACAGAAGACACACAAGGTGCTAACACCTGAATTTGTCCTTCCAATGCCTGGAACATTGATGGGCACAAGAAGTCTCCAGTTCAGAATGAAAAGCTATAAAATGACAGCATTCTTTCAAAAGACAAAACTACTACACGAGACAAGATGCATCTAATGGGAACCAGAGGATGATACGGGCTGTAAGTGCATGGAGAGAACTTGCTAAAAAAGAAACAACTAATGTTAGAAAAGCCAAAAATTCTGTCAGATTGATGATTTGAAATTGAACAGGGACAATAAGTCACTTTAAAAAAATGGAACCCATCTATGTATTTTTTTTTTTAATTTTTAGGTATGTTCAGTAGACTTCTACAAGAAATGGTACATTCAAAGTTGAAAAACAGACAAACAAACAACAAACAGTTAAAATTTAGTCCTAGACCAAATCTACACAAATAAATCCCAGATAATTTAGTATGAATTGGTAAATCTTACTATGGGATAAATCCAGCAAATAGAAAATTTATAATAAAAGAATAACAAAGTTGCTGTTATTTTACTCTTCATCTCTTTATGTGAACGTTATTTGGGAGTTCTCTATTCCTTCTCATTAAAATCAATGAAAGAAGCACAGTTTAAACACCTTCAGGTAATTTTTTTTTAAATTTAATTTAATTTTATCAATATACAGTGTGGTTGATTATTGTGGCCCATTACTGAAACCTCCCTCCCCCTTCCCACTTCCCCTTCCCTCCCAACAACCTCATATCTGTTTGCTTGTCATAAAAACATCAAGGAATTGTGATTGTTGTGTCTTCTCCCCCCCCCAGTTTAATTGTGTATTTATTTATTTTTACCTCCCACAAATAAGTGAGAATGTGGTATTTCTCTTATTGTGCCTGACTCGTTTCACTTAATATAATTTTCTCTAGGTCCATCCATGTTGTTTCAAATGGCAGTATTTCATTCTTTTTTTACAGCAGAGTAGTATTCCATTGGGTAGATATACCACATTTTCCATATCCACTCATCTGATGATGGACATTTGAGCTGGTTCCATCTCTTAGCTATTGTAAACAGTGCTTCAATGAACATTGGAGAACAGGTATACCTTCAACTTGATGATTTCCATTCCTCTGGGTGTATTCCCAGCAGTGGGATAGCTGGGTCATATGGTAGATCTATCTGCAATTGTTTGAAGAACCTCCATACCATTTTCCATAGTGGCTATACCATTTTGCAGTCCCACCAACAGTGTATGAGAGTTCCTTTTTTTTCTGCAACCTCGCCAGCATTTTTCATTCATAGCAATCAGAGAAGAGAAGGAAATAAAGGGTATCCAGATTGGAAAAGATGAAGTCATACTATCCCTGTTTGCAGATGACATGATCCTATATATGAAACAGCCTAAAGCCTCTACAAAAAACTCTTGGAGTTGATAAATGATTTCAGCAAAGTTGCAGGATACAAAATAAACACACAAAAATCAATAGCATTTCTATTCTCCAATAGTGAACATGCAGAGAGAGAAATCAAGAAATCTTGCCCATTTACAATAGCCACCAAAATAAATAAATAAATAAAATACTTAGGAATAGAATTAACCAAGGATGTGGAAAATCTCTATAATGAGAACTACAAACCACTGTTGAAAGAAATTAAAGAGGACACAGAAGATGGAAAGATATCCCGTGCTCTTGGATTGGAAGAATCAACATTGTGAAAATGTCCATACAAAGTGATACACAAATTCAATGCAATCCCCATCAAAATTCTAATGACATTTTTCTCAGAATTGGAAAAAAAACTATCTGGACATTTATATGGAATAACAAAAGACCACACATAGCCAAAGCAATTCTGAGGGGGGAAAAAAAAATAGCTAGAGACATAACACTACCTGACTTCAGGTAAATTTTTAATGTAGGCATTACCTTAGATAGAATATAACTTGTGAGGGTCAAAGGAAATTAAAATGTAAATCATCTGTGGGGGCAATTGGGAAATGCAAGAATTAATATAAATAGCAGTAAAATGTTCACCAAAAGTAAGGAGGTACACAGCTTCAGAAATGTATACCATGAAGAACCAGGCTGTGCACAAAAATGCAGTAAAAGTGACATCCTTTCCTTCTCTAATATTTATAGTCTCTGCCTCCCTTGGTGCAGTCATTCTGCAAATAGAATACATTACTATACTGAAAAGTCTTTTGCACACATCACATTTTATTGATGAGAGTCTATAAGTAATTCGCTGAGAATATGCAAATATAATGGGTTATTTTGTTGGTGGCATGAGTGAAATTACTTATATATAATATATCATGGTACTATATGTACATATATCAATTAAATATATTTATATAGATACATATATAATGTAAGTTATATATGTACTGTGGATACTGAGAATGACTGTATGTTCCTTATGTCAAAAACCACACCGAAACAATGAACTATAATGAAAATGTAGCAGCTAAGCTGTTGCTTCTGAAAATCATGCCAATTTTCAGGTGCATTCAATGGTGCACATTGTATTAGTGAAATAAAACAGCCTCAGAAAAGTTAAGTAGCAGTAGTTTCATAAAGATTGGACTCTCTGCCAAACATCTCTTCCAAATCTAATATATGAGTCAAATAATAAGTTCCTCAAATTCTCCAACACAATTTTTACAAGGTTCTACCAAATTCAGAAAGGGTAGAGAGTAGAGTCAGTCATATAGCTGCTTAGCTTCTAAAGGGACTCTAACTACAGTAATCTACTTGCAAATATCATTAGCACATTTCACATAAGAAGAAACCTAATATAAGTTTACAATTCTTTTCTTAATTACCTTTATTCTCCTCAAAATATAAATTCACAATACTTTTTTAATTACCTTTTTTCTATTCAAAATTCTAATGAAAGATTTTGCATTTACATATCTTTAATGATGTTTCAATCATTCATTATGAATATAGGCAATTGGGAGTTTTGTTCAACACACTCTGATGTGCACTGTCTATGAATTCCAATGTTTTTTAGATAACTGACTAATTAAATCTGTCTTAGAGCTGAATTAGTTAATCATGCCCCATAGACTTCATTTTTATTCCACTTTGATTCTAAAAGTTCTCCATGTTCCCTACTGTAAAACTCTGAATAAAGAACCCTTGTCCATTAAGAACTGTAAGTTCCACAAAATTTATAAATTATTTCTTTTATTTTGCTAAAACTCTATAGGTACTTACCTCAGTAGTAAATTGTCGCAGGATATTTTAAAACACCAGGATGTTATCAAGTACTGATTCATGGGATTCCAATGGTTGGAGAGAAATTAAATGTTGTTTTCTCTCAGGCCATTCCTTTGGAAGATTCTGGCTCATCATTTAGAAACACAGCTAGTTTTTCAAACCCACGAAACATTATGACAATTGCTGTGGTTATGGAAGATATTTAGAAAAGTAAGAATTTGAAAATCTTTGGAGAAATAACCAACTGAGTATTTTCTGCTTTCTTTGCTCCTGTTTTTACAGTGTATAGCATTCCATATTTCTGTAACTGATAATAGGAATTTGTCAAGCTTGGATAACTAATTCCATATTTAAACAGATTTAATTATCCAATACACAGCTGATTTTCTAAACTGGCTACAGTGAGTTTGCTGAAGAAATGTTACTCATGAACTATAGAAATGATTGAAATATTTTAAAATATAAATGAAAACCTTTTCATACCTTAGGACAGAAAAATGTGAAACTAGAAACAATAATAGAATTTTTGAAAGATTTTCTGCCGGATTTTTGGTGAGTAGACTAATAACATCAAGGTATATCCCAATGACTATTACTTGATATCAGTCTTTTTTTTTGCAGACAATTGAAACAGTTTTTGCACAGAGAAGATGCAAAGTATTCTTTAATTATTGCAAGTAACTTCAGGATGATAGCAAAGGTTCATCCAGGGCTTGATTCCTCCTAAGATTAAACAAACAGCTACATTTCAAAAAAAAAAAACTGTTATGGTTTTGAATGTTATACATTCTCTTCTACAAAAACTATTTTCTCACCAAATATAAGGGTACTTCCAAAAGTTTATGGAAAAAAATGTAATTAAGAAATAATACAATACTTTCCATTTATTTTTTGAAGACCGCTTGTACATCAAGGCATAATCAATTCAATCATTGTAATCTCTTTAGTCATATAATGTTCTAATATTTATATCTGCTGGTACATGTTGGGAAGAAAATGTTTAAAGGACTCCATGTGAGATTAGATCATGGGAAAATACAGGATATATATATATATCCACATTATTTTTTATGATAAAATGAGGAAAATACATATAAAATACAATTGTTTGCCTCCGTCTGTAAATTTTAGGTTTTATTTTTAAAATTTCATTCAAAATAGATACTATTTTTCCAGTTATTGCTTACTACTAGATCAGGACATCTTATGATTAGTTCAAAGTATCTGATACTTTTAGAATGCTTGTAATATGAAAGCAGACTGATTTTCTTTATTATTTACCTTAATTAATTTACTCATCTCAACTACTGTTTTTTCCAAGCAGGTATTCTTGTTCTGACTCTGGACATTTTTAAGTGATATGTTATTAAATATTTCTTTAACAGGGGACTATGTATAACTATTTGTTTATTTTCAAATAATCTGTTTTGATTAATACATTAGCAATGTCTTCACTGAAGTTTATTAGGACAATGGAATTAAATTCTACCTTACATTGAAATTTATAGTTTTCCTTTCTCTTTTTGATAATCATACATTTATTGAGTAATTACTCTGTATTAGCACTTCATGTAATATAAAAATAAACCAAACATCTCACCTACTCTCAATAAGTTTATAGTCTAAAATGTAAAGGCAAGTTTAATAAATACATAATTAATAAGACCTTCAGAAATATAAGTTGCTTTCAATTGAAAAGATTAGGCAAGAATTCTAGAATAAGTAGTTTTTGAGATGGAATGTCTCAGAAGTATATAGTCTATTAAAAGCAGTCAATGTACAAGAAAAGAGGGCACTTCAGGCAGAGGGAACATATATTGTATATAGGCATAGAGGCAAGAAATCACAAATATAATAGAGAAAAAATTATTTCACTCTAGTTGGATATTGTTATGCCCAAATGATATCTTCTAAACAAGCTTACCAGTTTGAATCCAAGCTATGATTTCACTGGGTCCCTGAGAAGTGACCCTGCCCCACCAGGCAGCCCCCGACTGATGGCACCAGCATGCCAGCCATGTCTTTGGCAACAGCACTCCCTGCCACTGCCACAGACACTGGTGCTGAATGAGTGGTCAATGACAGCCACTGCCAAGGCAACTGCCACCACAAGGGTGGCTTGCTGCTACACCAGCAGCCACCACTGCCTTATAGGCAGCCTGCTGGCCACTTGTCAGCATAGATGGAAGGAGAGTCACCAGTGGAGACCAGGAAAAGAAGTGAGTGAGCACAGACCCCCATACTACTGGCCCAACCTACAGGGAGTATTATATTGCCATATGCCATAGTACTCCTGGGGATGGGAGGTTCATGCAGAGCTGGCAGGGCGAGACCTACAAAAAGTAGACTAGATCAACTAGAGAAAAAAAAAAAAATCAAAAAAATGAAGAAAATCCAAGAAACCTATCAGACAACCTGAAGCGCAAAAACATCCAAATCATGGGTGATCCAGTAGGGGAGGAGAAAGGAAAATGCATTGAAAACATTTTCAATGAAATAATAGTGAAAAAATTACCAGATAAAGAGAGAGATACGTACCTTCATATCCAGGAGATTCAAAGATTCAAAAAGCTTACCAGTTTGAATCCAAGCTATGATTTCACTGGGTCCCTGAGAAGTGACCCTGCCCCACCAGGCAGCCCCCGACTGACGGCACCAGCATGCCATCAATCCTAAAAGGTTGTCTCTAAGACACATTATAGTCAAATTGGCAAAGCTCCAAGACAAAGAGAGAATCTTAAAAACATCAAGAGGAAAATGTCAAGTTACCTGTATGGGAGCACCCATCAGACTAATGGCAGAATTCTCAACAGAAACCCTAAAGGCCAAAAGAGAATGGGATGATCAATTCAAAATACTAAAATAAAAAAATTGCTAGCCAAGAATACTATACCCAGCAAGTCTACCCTTTAGAAATGAAGGAGAAATAGTATGTTTTCCAGACACACAAACTGTGGGACTTCACCACCACATGACCAGCCAAACAAGAAATCCTCAAGGTAGTACTGCATCAGGAATTCCAAAAACAATCATCACTACCATAAACACACAAGAAAAAAATAATATTCACTAATAGAATGAAAATGGGAATGAAAAAGAGGAAGAAACTTTTATCAAAAGACCCCAGGACTTCTGGTCAAGATGGTGGAATACACGGTTCCCAGTGTCACTCTCTCCCACAAATCAACCAATTTACACCATTAAAAAAGCAATGACAGCCAAGCTGGGGCCACTAGAGCTCAGGGGAAGAGGAGGAGAGACCTATGGAGTGTATGAAGGTGGGAGAAGCCATGAAGAGAGAAACAAAAAACTGCTCGAGCCATTTCGAATACCAGCTGCTGATTGTGAACTACTATGCACGTAATCTGTCATGAAAAATTTCAAGATATTGAGAGAAACAGAATCTCTACATAATAGATAAATTATATTTATAAGTATATAAATTTGTGTATATGTATACATATATACACATGTGCATGCACACACATGAATACTATGTATGTATATATGCTTTATATGATATATATATGCATTATATTGTATATAATGTGTGTGTATTTTGTATATAGTATGCATGTATATATATTATACAATATATATTATATAATATATAATATATAGCATGTGTGTATATATGCACATATGTCTGTGTTGACACATATGAGAATATACATATATCTGTATCCATATGTGTCAATACAAACATACATATGTGTATATATACAAACATACTATACATATATACATATACACACGTATCATATACACATATTCACATACACACACATATGATTTGTAGTAAATCTTTCTTGGTTCCCAAGAGCAACTAAAGCAAATAACTCCTAAGTGCATGCAAAATAGTTCTACAGCATTAAAGCACTGTAGAACTTCCTTTTGAAACAGATTTAGAAGAAACATACCAGCTTGCTTTTCCATTATAAAAACAGCATAACTCTTTATAGCAAGTTTCTTTCTATTGTGTTTAACTCTGTGCTATATACACATATATACAAATGTGTATAACTCATTTATATGTTTGTTTCACAAAATTTTCTTAATTGTCTATAGTAAGCACACAATGGTTAACACAGGGAGTATAAACAAACAAATAAATACCTAAATACAATGTTTATCTTTTAAAAATAGTTGGCAAAAAAGGGATATCTGGGATTGAGAAAGACAGGAAAAAATATTTAGGTAAAAGAACTAACTTTAACGAGTGCTACCCTGAGCACATAAGAGAGTTCACGTTAAGAAGTCATTCATTCAGACCTGGAGAGATGAAAATAAAATCATGTACAAGAGGATCTATAAACACTAGTTTTGAAATTATAATTATTTTAAGTTAACTGAGCCTTCATAAGATATCTACTGAAACCTAAACATGTATATCATTTAAGCATTTTTATTATTTAGATTTTAAAAAATGTTCTTAAGTTATCTTTCTCCTTACATATTTCTTCTTTCATCCTACATTTCCTGTGCCACACAGCCAGAGTATCCTGCTACAGTTACTTTCCTAAATGGATCAATTAACTTGACAAAAATCAGAACAGGTCTTTGGATTTATTGAGGCTAAATGAAAACAACTCTAAATTTTCCCTCTCCTTCTAGCCACTATGTATACATTGTGTTGCTATAGGAAAATTCAATACAACCTTCTTTCTTCAGACCAAAATTTCATTTAAAATCTAATAATTTATTTATAGTTGGGTCCCCATTTATGACTCAATCCCCTACTCAGAAATTCTCAGATTCAAAATCAGAACTGCGATAGCACAGATAAGCAAGTTAGCACAATCCTTGGTGAAATTCTTGTACAGCACATAATGCTTCTGTCTTTGGGTGGGAAATGTCAAAAGAGAGAGGACTGAAGACCATCCTGTAAGAAAATCTCTCTTAAGGAAAAAGCCATCCAATGGCTCTTTGATATTCTCAGTAATATGGGTAGCCATATGGGTACACTTTGTAACAACTAGTCGAGTATTCTAGGAGTCTCTTTCTGTTGCCAGTAGTATCTGGATTGCTATAATTTATTAATAACCTACTAAGTAAAGGGCACTACAGTGGATAACTCTTAAGTATCACTAATTTCTACTTAATAGGTGAGAAACAGATTCAAAGGTTTTGGAAGATATTGCGCATAGATATTGATAAGCAACTCTGTACCCCACAGTCATGTACAATCAATTATGTTGCAACAAAAAATAAATAAGTAAAAAGGCTTTTAGAAGACTTTACCCCAAATTAGCAAATTAGCAGCTGGCAGTGACTAGAGGAGAGAATTCAGCACTAAAGCTGAGATATTCATACTGGGATCAGTCAGTCAATTGAAGTTTCATAGTGAACCCCCACAGCACATATCTTCTAGTTGTTTTTCATCCGTTTTTGGGTGGATTACTACAAAAAATTGATTTAACCAGGCTCTGTGTTAAACGAAAATAAAAGTGCCCTGGATTTATAATTAAACCATAAGGGGTTTAGCACCACCTCTGTATTTAAACATTTTGGGTTGAGTTTTCCCTTATTCTGAGTAGAAGCATTTCATGGGTCCTGCTTTTGTGGGGCACATGCTTGCTTTGTAAATGTTATGTATTCCATGCTAGGAAACAAAGTAAAAGCTGAGAGTCTCAGGTCTTCTAGAAAATATTTTCTTTTATAGGCAGCTTTATCCAAGTTGCCCATAATAGTGTAGGAAANAAATCATGTACAAGAGGATCTATAAACACTAGTTTTGAAATTATAATTATTTTAAGTTAACATGCTTGCTTTGTAAATGTTATGTATTCCATGCTAGGAAACAAAGTAAAAGCTGAGAGTCTCAGGTCTTCTAGAAAATATTTTCTTTTATAGGCAGCTTTATCCAAGTTGCCCATAATAGTGTAGGAAAGGTTCCCATTATTCTTCCACCTGTAGGATGGCAGAAGGGCATTCCACTCAGAGAAAACAGTATGTAAAAAGCCTGGCATCAGGAATGTGCTTGTTCTGTAGGCAAAAAAGCTAGTTTTCTGTATTGGAACATGAGAGAGTATAGATCTGGCTGAAACCAAAGTAGGGCCCAGTTAGAAGGGTATTTTTTGCCTGTCTAAAGAGGGGTCAGCTTAAACCTGTTGTGTGCGTGTGTGTTTGTGGGTGGTAATCAGCAGCTTTAAAGATTAGCATGATCACGTTTGTCTTAGAGAGATAACTGTCAAGAGAGTGAAGTGGAGGGGTAAAGTATTTATTTCAGGGATTAGGAAGAGGGAAGCAAATACAGTGGTTGGATATTTTACAGATCTGTATAATTTGTACTTCCAACAATGAGATTACAGTTTGTTATTTCTAAAAAAGAACTAATAATGTATTTGTTGCCTTCCAGAAAAGCATGTTATTAATAAACATTGGTAGGATATTTATTTTCTTTTTATCCCTTGGGAGTCTTATTTTCTTTTTTACCTCCTGGGAAGAAAAGTCTTCCCTTCTTTCCCTACTTCTCTGAATGTGGCTCAAACACCAGCACTGTACACAGGATATAAAACATTGCATTTAAGTCATGAATCCACCAGCATACTGGAACTGATGCATGGAGACTCTTCATCTGTTTTGTTAATCATTCCTTGTTAATAATTATAAATTGGTAGACAATCATTAATTTACAGAAGAAAAGTCCATATTATCATGGGAGATTTAACCTCCTCACCTTTCAATACCTCAAAGAATTTCACTCAGTGTATAAGTTTCTTTGGCCATAAATCAAGCTATAGAAAAAACTAAGTTCTAAACCATGAAATTGGAACATGATTTATAAAATCAATTTCTTGAATAATGTCACTGGAGAATAAAGGTCTATCAAAGAAAAACAATAAAGAAAGATAAACTTAATTCAATAGTAAAATTAGAGATGTTTTTTAAGTATTAAAGCTTATAGATGAGAGTCAGTGTTTAATTAAAATAAAATTTTAAAATGCATATCTCTTAGTAAGGGGCCACACAAAATGATTACATTATGTAATGTTAAATATACTAATTATCCTGATTTGACCAACACATATTGCACACAGGTATTGATATTCAACTCTGTACCCCACAGACATGTACAATCAGTTGTTTCAATAATTTTTAAAAAGTATTTAAAAAATGCATAGCTCTTAATAACAATATAATACTATTCTTGTGACAATAATTTCCCTTATATAGAGTCAATTTTACATCTCAGATTGTCTCAATCGGAAATTCAATTCTGTAGCAATAACTGCCATACTGCAGTTTACCATTTGACAATGTATTTCTATCTGGGGAAAACAAGACATTCTATACTTGTTCTATACCACTATCTCTATATGGCAAGTGAAATCTTATTATATTGAAATCATGGCACATAACATAAAAATAATGAGTCTAGCACTAAAGTCTTGCTTGTTCTGAAAATTACACTGCCCCAGCCTCATCCTTCACTCTTCTCCTCCTATCCTAGGCTCCAGCCATTACAAACTATTTACAAGTCCAAAAGCACACCCATCTCTGGTTTCATACCTTTGAGCAAACTCTTCGACTTCCCTGGCTCTATCTTTACTTTAGTCCTTCCCCTTTGCTTAACTAACTCCTACTCAACTTTTCAAGCTTTTGTCAGCTACAAACTGGGTTACATACTCCATATTGCATCGAATATGGCAATTACTATTCAGCACTTTCATTTAGATTAGCTGGTTTCTCTCCTCTACCAGATTAAAAGATCCCTGAAAGTAGTGAAAAATTCTTAATTATAACTATCTAGAATTTTATTTTACAATGAGTCAGTTGAATGAATAAATGCATAAATAAGTAACAAACAGAAAGGACTAAATGAATTGATGGATGAACCAATGGGTGAATATTAACTTAGACAAGATCACATCGTATTTGTGGGTAACCTAATCTCACACGTATCTTGTGTGAAAATCCCTAAATTCTTTATCAT
>NW_007731319.1:146965-148456 GCF_000696425.1 Galeopterus variegatus | reverse complement strand
TATTTGTGGGTAACCTAATCTCACACGTATCTTGTGTGAAAATCCCTAAATTCTTTATCATCAGTCTACCCAAGTGCAAATATAGCAGGCCCTGGTATGTATCTCAGTCACACTGTACCTTATTAGATTTAACACTTTATCTCAAGTCTGTGATACCAGAATTTAATATGCAGAGAGGTTATTTGAGTAAAAATGCTGAAACTTCACATTTTTGGTTCCACCATTATTCATTCTAATTCAGTTTTTCTGAGGTAAGGCAAAGAAATTTTAATAGACATCTTACTAAACACTTAATAAACACAATAACCACTTAATGAACACTTCAGAGACTTCTTAATAAACATTTAAAGTAAATCTTATGCAGGTGATCCAGGGACCATATTCTGATAAAGGCTCTTCTACTGTATTGTCCTAATTTGCTTATTTTATGCATTTACTATCACATGTAAGCTTATTTGACCATAAAATGTTATAAACATGCTCTTTATTCTCTCATACATGTCACTGATTCTACACAAGATAACTCAGAACAGAGTCATGGAGCCAGCCACATGGTGAATTCCTGTATAAAAATAATATTAGATCATCGACATGGATAAAGCAGTGTCTATTTAAAAGCTCGTCTATAAATCCAGCTTCTTCACAAATATACTTTGAGAGACCAAATCAAATGCCAATATTAATTTCATTAACTTTATATTGACTTCCTTTCTCTAATCAAGCTATAACTTCATAGCAAAGAAAGAAATATGTTTGGTGGGATATGTCCTGTCCTCCATGAGACTATATGACATACTATTTTTTCTTTGAGGTAAATACACAGAAACAATTTAAAAAATAGAATGAGAATCTTCCTAAGATCAAATATCAAAGAACATTTGTTTTTCTTCTACTAAAAATATATGTATGTCATCTCATATAATCCTTACAACAATAATTCCTTAGTTTTAAATCCTGTTAAACATTAAAATAAAGCACTGACATTTTAATTCTTTTTAAGTTATTTATTTTAATTGACAAATAATAATTATGTAAATTTATGGGGTACAGTATGATGTTTTAATCTGTTTATGCATTATAGAAAGATGAAATCAAGCTTTTTAAGATATCCATCAATCACCAACTTATTTTTTTGTCGGTGAGAATGTAAATTAGTGCAGCTATTTTGGAAAATAGTATGAAGTTTCTTCAAATAACTAAAAATAGAATTACCGTATGATCCAGCAATTCCACTTCTGAATATATACATGAAATAATTAAAATTGGTAAGTCAAAGAGATATCTTTCCTGTGTTCATTTCAGCATTATTCTCAATAACAAAGATATGGAAGCAACGTAAGTGCCCCTTCATAGATGAATGGATGAAGATAATGTGGTATGTATACACAATGGAATGCTATTGAGCCTTAAAGAGAAGGAAATTCTGTTATTCATGACAACATAGGTGAAACTGGAGGACATTAAGCTAAGTGAAATAAGCCAGGCACAGAA
>NW_007731319.1:140216-146354 GCF_000696425.1 Galeopterus variegatus | reverse complement strand
TCATGACAACATAGGTGAAACTGGAGGACATTAAGCTAAGTGAAATAAGCCAGGCACAGAAAGACAAATACTGTATGATCTTATTTATGTGTGAAGCTTAAAAGAGTCAATCTCAGAGAAACAGAGAGTAGAAGGGTGGTTACCAGAGGTGGGAGTTAGGAGCATAGGAAAAAGGAAGATGTTGAAAGAATGCAAAGTTTCACTTAGACTGGAGGAATATATTTTAATGATTTATTGCACTGTATAGTGACCACAGTTAGTAATAATACATTGCATATTTCGAGACTGCTAAAAAATAGATATTTTAATTATTTAAATTTTTTTTAAAAATGGCTCAAAGTAGTTAAAGAACTTAAGCAAATTCAAAGAAGTTAAGTTGTAAAACTGTGACCTGAGGCAGTCTAACTCCAGATTTTGCCCATTCTTTCATTTTATCATACTATATTAGATCTCTGGGAAGCAGATATTGTTATCCATTGTGGATCTAAATCTAACAGACCTATGTCTAATGACAGTAGTCCCTGGAGGCCTAGTTATTTGTAGTAGTTATAAATGGACCAAAGAAAATCATCTGTTGATTAACCTGAATAATGCTAGGCGCTGTACATGTGGCCTATGGCTACTCAAGGCAAAAGTGTTGTGTGTGTCCAGTAAGACAATGCACCGAATGACTATTTGCCACCTTCCATGCATCGGACCTTGCACTTATCAACAATGATCTCATCATTGTAGGGAAATAAACATTAATTAGACATTATATTTGTCTCCAAGTTTAAATTCTATTAAGTTTTAATTCTATTGAGTGCAAAAATGGAGATACCAGAAGGACCTTTACAAACTCCAGAGAGTGATGCCAGCAAGGTGGATGAGGACAACTTCATACAGAAGATAGTATATAAGCACACCGAGGATGGTAGTACACCCCACTTCATTCAAGTCTCTGTGTTGGGAAGCTGTGGTCTTTCTGTCTGGCCTACTTCCTCATTGGGATTAAGCCAAGGATTCAATTTCATTTTAATTGCATTAAATTCCCGAAGACTAGGAAACTTGCAAATACAGTCCCAGAGGTGAAATATCTGTGCCAGTATTGGCTTCATGCTTAACTAAAAAGATGCAAGACCCATTAATTAGCAGAGGCCAAAAGAATAATTTAAGATTTCATGTCATTGAAAGCTCATAACTTAGAAGACAACAATTACTTAATTAGATCAGTCTCATATTAATCTCTCTTCCGCATACTTAGAAATTCCATTAAGAGCTTACCATACTTAGGGATTTAGAAAAGTTTTCTGAACTTGTCTCTGTATAGACAACTACACAGTCAGAAGATGGGCTCTACAGGTTCTATTTCAAGTAGTTCTTATAGAGAGGGAACAGCTGAGGGAGAATCACATGAGACTAGAAGGTTGATTTTAAATTTTGACCCTTATTTTCTCTTCCTAAACTTTCTATCCCCAACCTTTCAACTCTAGTAGTGGAATTGGAGAAGATATGTGAACTCTCATCATTGTAAACTGTGAAGATATTATCAAACAGAATGACCTTCTCTTGGTCCATAAGTCTTAGAACTTATTTTTGTAGTTATCTTTAGTGACCTTTTGTTCAGAGGTTGTGATGGCAGACTTTGTTCCAAAGATCAGCAACTTCTCTGTAACACAGGACACTAATATCATACAATCATTGGAACTTTCCTGCACACTTGGTGCAGATTTTTTTATTCTTTACTATATATTAATGTATGTTTGTGTCTGCAAATGAGGAGATTTGCATATGTCAGAGTGTGTGTGTGTGTGTGTGTGTGTGTGGACATGCATGTATGTGTTGGATTATAGAAGAATTGGTTAATTTTGCTAATTACTAATTTTACTAATTGCTAATTTTAAATTATATAATTTATATTAGCAGGTAATATAACAGCATAATAGAAAAGTTGGAAAATGGAATATGAAACACAAATACTCTCACCACTGTAACCCACTGTGGTTATACTTTTTTATGTCTATTTTTAAATAGTTCCAATCATATTTTATCAACTTTTGTGCCACCATCATCTTATCAGTTTGTATCATAAATCCATGTCATTACTTCCGCAGAACCTTGTGACTTCTTTTCACTCACCTGACTCTCTTGCTCTCACTCACTCCTGCATCTTCAGACTTTTCCTTGTCCATATGCACTTTCTGGTATGTTCATTCTTACTTAGTCTACCACTATTTGGCTTTGACTTCACTCATGTACTGAAATTGTTCTACCTAAGTTCAAAAATGACTTCCTACCTTTATAAAGGCATTGAACACTTTCAGTTCTTATCATTTTATTTATTTGTTTTGGGGAAGAACAGGAGAAGGGGTAGGTAGAAAAAAAATTACCAGAATTAAGGAGTAGAGGCCAAGGGAACATGTTAGAAACCTTGAGTTAAGATAGCTTAAATATTGCTAAAGTGTCTGCATTTTTGCTCTGAACTTCTTTCCCAGATTGAAGAATTAGAGAGGCAGGGACAGAGAAAGTGGCCATGCAGATATGATGGAATAAAGTTGGTCCATTCTTCATTCTTTGCCTTTTTGGACTTCAGAGCTCAGCATCAATAATGCTATAAACAACTTCATTTTGTGGCTCAGACCAATAGGCTTTGCCCTACTTCAGGCCCTGTTAGCTCGTTACTTTAACAATTATAATACCCTCCAACCATTATGCCAGTCACCAGACAATTTCCTCCTAATCTTCCCCACAGACATGAGGATGACCTTTCACACCTGGAAAATGCTGGGTCATAAAATAAATAAGGCTAACGTCTCATCACTTTAACCCAATTGTGGTTATTTTTTTGTGATATTTAGTTTTATATAATGGCATTTGTATTACACATATACATGTTTACCTTACTGTTATTACTTTGCAGTAATAACCATGCCTCTGCCCCAAGCCTCCTGGGGATATAGAAGAAAGAAGATTTTCCCGAGGATTTGCACTGTGTTGTTTCAATGCTTTCAGAAGCCGTTATTTTAGGAAGACACTCTTTGTAAGCCACAGGTAACAAACAGTAGTAGCTAAGAGCATGCACTGTGAAGCCAGAATGCCAAAATTCAAATCTTGGATCAAAACCTAACAAGTTTGTGACTTTCAACAAGTACTTTGATGTTCTTGAGCCTCAATATCTGTAAATTGGAGAAAATATAAAAATATTTACATGTTAGGATTATTTTGAAGATTAAGTAGCATATGACATGTAAGTGTTTCAAACGGTATCTGTCACATAGTCAGTGACACACACATGCATACATATCAGGTAACATTATTATATGTATCTCAGGTAATTTTATTGCATCTGGAAACAGAAGAAGGAAAACATACATGTACATATTATGTTTCACATGAGGCCATTTCTTGTAGTGAGAAAAGTAAGGACTAGATTTCAGAAGACCCTATGTCTGATCTAGCTCTAACAATAGTTCCTGTGTAACTTTGGGCAAATCTCCCTAACTAGCTAATCACAATAACCATTATATTCTACAGATTCCATGGAAAATGAAATAAAGGACTCAACAGTGACACCATGAAACAATGTTGCCTTGGTAAAATACATGTATTGAATCAAGTGATTTCCAAAATTCTTTGAAGAGCTTCCGCCCCGTAATACTATAAAATAGCAGCTACAAAAATAAGTAAATGAATAAGTACAGTTGTCCTACTCAATTAAAATGTATTAATTAAAAATTATTTAACTCTTTTTAATGTATACATTTCCAGTAAAGAAGTAAAATCATGTCTGCTGACTATAAAAACAACAAAAAATCTCCTTCTTTACTGTGAAATTCATGTTTTATTTTCTATTTCTTAACTCAGTGCCAAAAATCACAGACATTTAAGGATTGTTCCTTTTCTTCTGCTTTCCTGCTTGTTTGACTGTAATGGAAAACATATATTGAAAACCTCTTTACTGTCAAGAACTGTTCCAGTGCATTCAAAAGTTCTGCTAGGAACAATAGACATCTTTATGTTAAAATTACATTTATCGAAATATTTCCTCTTTCTTCTCTGATTCAAAAGCATGTTTTACAATAGCACCACTACGCCTACATTAAGTAAAAACTTTAGCAAGTACAATTGAATAGCATAATATGCTCAGTGTCACAGTTCTTACTATCTTGAACCTTAGAAATGTCACATTTTCTTGCAGGTTTCAAAAAGTGTCTCTTTACTGGGAATATAACAAAGCTTCAAAGGTTTCGGAGTCAGGCTTCAGACTCCTGTAATTGGAAGGTGGATATCTTCTCACTCAAAAATAATGCCTAAAATAGAATAGAAATAATCCAGATGATCCTAGTTAGAAGCTTAATTTGAAGTCTTATGTGTTAATAAACTTCCATTTATGAATTCAGAATAAAAAATATTTAGTGTAGAAATATCTTTATAGGCCAACTGTGATAACTATAAACAACTGTAAAGGCATTTAAGCCAAATGCTTCGTTTTAATCAAGGAAACTGAAGCACAAGAGGTTAATAATGTCTTGTGGCGAGTTCAGGAAAAAGCAGGGACTAGAGCTCAGGAGTTCTGACCTTACTTCAGTGTAACTTAATGTATGTTTTTCATAATATGCCATATAACACATAAAATGGACATCATGTCAGCCTACCAGAGATTGTCATTCTATTGATATCAGGCATATTATTTTTGCTTTGGCTTTTAGGTAAACCAAAATAGTTCATTCATAAACATCTTATTGCCTATGAGGTTATCAAAAATTCGTGTTCTGAGCTAAAAATGAAGTGAAAGACTGACAGTGACAGCAAGGGAAAAGTGTCATGTCATTGCAGGAAAAGATTAATTTATTTTCAACTCTAAATGTAAGCAAAAAGTGAATTTTTCTGCCTGAGGGTTTTAACATCCCTGTTAAGGCCTGTAACGTCTTCTCACAGCAGGTAGTGGGGGTGAGTCCACCAGGGAGAACTGATTCCAATCCTCATGGGGACCCCAAACAGCACTTCATTCAGAGAGAGATTTCTGATATATTGAGTTACAGCCAAGTTTGTAGATCATATTAAAAGAAAGCAAAACAAAGCTTCTGTAAAAATCTCATGTTATAGATGTATCAATACTGTGATTTGAACAAGTTACTAGGAAAAGGCAAATTGAGTAATAAATTTTTCACCATGAGAACGTAACATCCTACTAAAAATCTGCAAAATGACAGCACTATGACATCAGCAGGAGGAGTTAGATGTAAACAATCCAAATTTTATCCCACTGGCCAAACTGGCTCCAAGTGATTCTCGGCTCCTTTATTGCTAGGTACCAGAAAATGATAGAATGATATTAGAATCTTTAACACCATCAGTATAGTTAAAACTGCATCTCTGTTTCTATATATATGTGTGTGTGTGTGTGTGTGTGTGTATGTATATGTAAATATACATATGTATAAATATGTATAAATTTTCGAGGAATATATTTCAAACTCTGGGTTTGGTTCTTTAAAAAAATGTTTTGTTACCCTCATGAATACCCGTGTTAAAAATCCTCACCTTATTCTCTTGATAATGTTAAAGTTATGCAGATAACAAGACTGGATAAACTCTACCTGCTTGAAAATATATTTCAAACTCTGGGTTTGGTTCTTTAAAAAAATGTTTTGTTACCCTCATGAATACCTGTGTTAAAAATCCTCACCTTATTCTCTTGATAATGTTAAAGTTATGCAGATAACAAGACTGGATAAACTCTACCTGCTTGAGATTTAAGATTTTCATACAACACATAATAAAAACAATTAAGGTAGAAGAACTCCCCTACCATACATCATCAAGTACACACACACACACACACACACACACACACAGATTCATAAATACATATGCTTTCTTGAATTTTGTCTACATGTTCTCTATGTTACCATAGAATTAAAAAATCAAAGACTAAGAGACAGATGTAATCAGTGCAATACCATGACTCTAAAACAAGTCATATGTGGCTACTCAGCCTCTTTTTGACAACTGGAGAAACTTGGCCTTATTTTCTTCTACTATGTAATTAATATTGAACATACAGTGTGATGGGTTTTGACAGCAATGTTACAAGTTTTTTTTTTTTTCACTTGTAAACATTATCATGTGTCATGTGACTCCTCTATTTCTATCTGC
>NW_007731319.1:127141-140031 GCF_000696425.1 Galeopterus variegatus | reverse complement strand
TTTTTTTTTTTTCACTTGTAAACATTATCATGTGTCATGTGACTCCTCTATTTCTATCTGCTTTACTCTATTCAAACTCCTGAAACTTATTTGTATAACATAGCATGATATTATTTGCTGCATTTATCATTTCTAACTTAGGAAAGAAATTCATTTTGTCTTTTTTTATTATTATTATCAGGGTAGTCAAATAACCAATGAGGTAAATTATTTTAGATTATATAAAAATAAAAATTATTTGTGTCTGTGTGTTATATAATCATGGAGGACTTTATATGTTATAGAGAACCCTAATTATCATAGAGCATGTACACCAACTTCTAGAAATAAGTGCCGGCTAGAGAATGTAGAAAGCATACCATATCTAAATTTCCCTCAAGTTTTCTATAGAAGTTTTATTGAAGGGTTAAGTCAGACATTACAAACTAGTTTAAGATCTTATATAACAACTCAATTAACTGTCAGAAGAAATTTTGGGAAAGATTCTGATATTCCATGTAGTCTCAGCAGAAAAAGATTTAATTGAAAAAAATGTCTGCCATGGTTGCAGAAAGAAGAAGTAAGGCCATGTACCCCATATAATGACAATCTAAGAAATTAGGTAACAATCATTACATGCTTAGAATTATGTTGGGTCAGGCACAAAATTTCTTGAGAATCACAAACCATGAATCCTGTGCTCATGGACCTTGTGTATTATAGACAAGTTCTATGTACAAGAAGCAACTATGACTTCTTGAGTTGTATGTAACAAAAGAGTGCCTTCTGCAATATATATCAGGCATGCTGCTAAGAGTTCAGAGGCTTAAACAAGTAAAGGCTTATAAGGCAGTATAATTGGCTTGGTGATTAGATTCAAGACAGCTGTTCATGATGTAAGAAAGTCTAGATGAAAATGATAAATTTGCTTATGTTTAGCAAAAAATTAGAAAACAAAAATTTGGAATTGACACTTTCAATGTAAATTTTTATTTACATTCACATCCCAAACTGTCAAATGCTGGGGGAAATCTAATGATAGATCTACAAGACCTCTGCCCCGCAGACTAAAAACCACTGTAAAGAAAACTTAAATAAGAGCTAAATAACTGGATAAGTATATAATATTCATGAACTGAAAGACACAAAAATTGTAAACATTTTTATCATCAAATTGAGGAAGAGATTTAATAGAATCTCAAACAGAATGCAAATAGAGGAGCACCTGAGTGTGTGTGTGTGTGTGTGTGAGTGGTGTGTGTGTGTAAATTGACAGACTATTCATCTCTAATTACACTAGTATTACATGCAAAGACAAAGCACCAAAAACAAGACAATCTTGAGGAAGAAGAAAAAGATTGGAGAAATTATACTACCATTTTTCAGTTTTACTGTATTTAAGACAGTATGGTATTGGAAAAAGGATGGACATTTAGATCAACAACAAAAACAACAACAACAAAATACAGTTTAAAAACACATCCACACTTTCAAAATGGTTCTGGAGAAATTGGGCATTTGTTTTGGAAGAAATAAATTTTGACTGATTTCTCAAACTTCCATAATATTTAATTCAAGATGGACTATAGACCTAAAGATAAAAGCTGAAAAAGTAAAGCTTCTAGAATGAAACAAAACAAAAAAAATTCAGTGACCTTGTATGCAAAAGTGATTTTTAAGTAAATAAATGCTACTAGCCATAACATAAAAGAGACTGATCAATAAGATTCATTAAAATTAAAACAAAACATTTTTTTTCAAATTACAACATTAACAATATAAAAATGGAAGCCACATGCTAGGATCATATATAAAGACTGATCAATAAGATTCATTAAAATTAAAACAAAACATTTTTTTTCAAATTACAACATTAAGAATATAAAAATGGAAGCCACATGCTAGGATCATATATAACATACATTATATGTACCTCCGAAAGAAAACTCCAGAATATATAAAGAGCAACTATAAATCAATAAGGAAAGGACATAAAAATATGGGAAAAAGACTAAGAAAGCACCTTGAAACCTTTTCTAGTTTATAGGGCACTTTCAAATGCTATATTAACATGTAAAAAGATGTTCCACATCATCAGTCATCAGGGGAATGGAAATTAAAACCACAATGAGCACTACTATATAGCCATAAAAACTAAAAAGTAAAATGATTATAAATACTGTTTGTGAGAATGTTTAGAAACTGAAAATCTTATAGTTGGGTATTACATATTATATATCTGTACCTAGTCTATATATCTATATGCCTATATTTCTATCTATCTATCTCTATCTAGTGGTATCATAAATTGTTACAATCACTTTGAATAACCAACTGCGTGGCAGTATCTAGGAAAGTTAAACATACACCTACTCCACGGACCACTTATCTCACACATAAGTATATACCCATGGTAAATGAAGGGCTATATCAACCAGAAGACATATACATGAATGTTCATAGCAGCTTTATTCATAATAGTCAAAACCTTGGAGAAAAATAGAATATTCATCAACAGTGGAATAAATTCATAAAACAGAATACTGCATTTAAAAAATAAATAAATAAATAAATAAATAAAATAAGCTACTTACAGTGGAATAAATTCATAAAACAGAATACTGCATTTAAAAAATAAATAAATAAATAAATAAAATAAGCTACTTAACACACATAAAAAACACAGGTGAATCTCATAAACATTATAATGAGTGAAAGAAACCACAGACCAAAGAGTATACACTGTATAATCGCATTGACATTGCCTTTGAGAAAAAGGGGATGGATGTCAGAACAGTGGTTACCTTGGGGTGAGGAGGTAGTGGCATTGACTGGGAAGGGGCATAAAGAAACTTTATGAAGTTCTAGAAATTTTCTGTATCTTGGCCAAAATGGTAATTATATGGATTATATATCTGTAAATATTTATTGAGCTGTACATTTAAATTAGTACCTGTTTTGTATACATGTATATACCACAATAAAATTACATAATTAGAAAAATGTTGCTCATATTTTATAGATTGTTTTCCTTTGAAAATGTAATAACATGAACTGATATGTTAAAGATACACATTTACACATTCATGTATTTTAAGAACCAGAGGGATCTCAGAGATAATTTAATCTAGGACCTGTCAAAGTGTGCTATGGTCCATTTTTAGGATAATCCTCCTATGAAGAGTTTGTTAAATGTTGACCCAGATAACACATGGTATGGTAGGCATACTGACTCAAAACTCCGAGGAATACTTGAAAATGTGTATTTTAAACATATCCCCAAGATTTTTTGTATGCGTGCTAAAAGTTTGAGAAATAAGAGATAATTCAGCCGCCAAAGTTTATAGTTAAAGCTCAAGTCTTGTTTGGTACAAGGATATATGAGTATAATAAACACTGGAACAATCTAGCTAAGATTAAAATACCTTTTGGGAATCCTTATATATACCTTATACCTTATTTATTCCATATATGTGTGTGTGTGTATATATATATATACATACATACATATATATATATGGAATAAATATATATTTATATATGGATATCTTAACTTGCTTTATCTTCATAACAGCACAACCTGTTATCTGTTATTATCCTTAGTTTCTACATAACTAAATAAATCCCCAGAAATGTTAACTCACCTAACTTCAGAACGTGAGTAAAAGTTTGAGCCAGTATTCAAGTTCATACCTTCTGACTTACAGTCCACTGTCATTCCATACACTCTTCTACAGTGTAGATAACTATTAACTGCACATAATCCATAGTTACCATTCTGTGACTCTGATTTAAGGCTCTTGGTGGTATGGCAAAGCAACACAAATGCTGAATGAGTTTTTTTAAAATATGCTTGAAATAGCAGCAATATAGGATATAGAATTAAATAATTTGACCAGGTAAATAAATTCATGTTGTTAATCAAATGATGCCGTGTATTCTTAATCTCTTCTATATTCAGCTTTAGTAATTCTTAAAATGCCATTTCTAATATTTGGAGAGGTAGAGCTCTCTTTATTTCACTCATCAGATTCCCTTTTGGAATCTCTGTATCTAACGTTAACAAAGTGTCCTGTTGTGTGAAGGATTAGCAGATAATTGTCCTTGGGTGGAAAATCTTAATCTTTTGTTGAAGTAAAAGGATGAACATATGCCAGGTGGGGCGAGAGAAAGGATTATTTAAAGTTATCAGGAAAGAAAAATAAAGGTTAACTTTCTTTTAGTCCCTTATTTGGAAGAAAAAGCCCCATGCAGAATCTTCCATGGGACAAACTTTAGCAGCATCCACTGCAGGCTAGTTATAATGAAGCCTATGAGAAACTTCTCGGATAAAAGTACCTGATAACCATTCAGCCCTTACTTTATAGCAATCACTTTTTAAAAAATACTCTATGTGCATTACCTCATTTCAGGCATAAAAACATTGAGAACCTGGTATTAGTATTACAACCCTTATTTTATAAACCAAGGTTCTTATTTAAATTCTCTCAGCTAGTTGGTATTTACATGTTATTTCCATTTGGGGTGAATTTTTTACCTTTTCTGTACTCGCACATCACTCTGTGTATGTTTCTATTATACTATGAGGGGTCTTCATAAAGTTCATGGAATGATTTGTATTGTCTTTTATTCCATATTTCCATGAACTTTTTGAAGTACCCTCATATTAGCATAGCCTGCCTTATATGTGACAGAAGAAATATTTGTGAGAGAATCTCTCTCCCTGGCTAGGTTTCCAAGTACTTGCAAGTAAACACATGGAGATGAGGTCTCTGGGAGGAGAAGAGCTGAGCTAACACCATCACTGACTACTAAAAGAGAAAGTGACAATTATTAAAAACCCATATGATGGGGACTACATCAAATGTTTTACTCACATTACATCATTAATTCAACAAATACTACTGATCTTTGTTTCTAGATAAAGAAACTCTAGAAGTGAGAGTAACTTGCCCAGCAGGACAAAGTCAATGAGGAAACAAGCATTCAAACTCAAATCTCTCCCCAAAACCCATGCATCTCTCCCCAGTGCACAAAATACCAAGTTTTCTATGTCCCAATTTTGTTGCATGCCTTAATTAAATATGTGCATGAATTCGGACTGTTTTGAATATCGTAAAGAAAAGTAAACAGTTGTTGAAAAATGAAATGCTAACATCAGAGGTGTGATGACATATCCCTCAGCTTCTATTCAGGAAGAAATAAATCTATTCTTCACTTGAAAGTCCCCATTCTCAGTGGAAGAAACAGGAAATATCGGACAAAATAAGAATTTTCTACACTGTCTGGGTCCTCTCAATCTTTCACCAAATAGTGAAATAAAGAGTAATGTCAATCAGTTGTTACTTCAGAGATTTGGTGTTATTTACACAGAGAGCATAGCAATTGGAAATAAAAGCTTTCTAAGTTCAGCTCCTTAGCACTTGGCATGTTGATCTTAGAAAAGACAAAGTGGTGACAGGCCGCATACAAACCCTTAGGTACTTTGAGCACACACATCCTTTGAAGATAAGTTAATTTATTTAGGCTCAATAGCAAACACATGGATTCGGTTTATTTTACTGCTTGAATATTGAATAAGAGAAGAGAAGGTAGTTTGAAATTTGATGAGCTTTTGTTAAAACAAACTTCATTAATAGTATTCATTCATTCAATAAATATTTGTCATGATGAGAAAGAACCATCTTGCAATCTGAAAACATGCCGGTCATTCAGAGTTTCAAAATCCTCCAATGGCTCTCCATCTCCAGGAAAGCTCTTCTTGCAGATAACAATATGTTGCCTTCTTTTGCCTCTTTCAGATCTTTACTTTCCTTACCAAGGAAGGCTTTCTTGACACACTATTTAAAATAAGCGCCTTCATCTTCCTTCCTGGCATTCCTTTAGCTCCTTTCCTGCCCCTTTTTTTTTAACCCTCAGGGTATTTATCACATTCATTCAATAAATATTTGTCATGATGAGAAAGAACCATCTTGCAATCTGAAAACATGCCAGTTATTCAGAGTTTCAAAATCCTCTAATGGCTCTCCATCTCCAGGAAAGCTCTTCTTGCAGATAACAATATGTTGCCTTCTTTTGCCTCTTTCAGATCTTTACTTTCCTTACTAAGGAAGTCTTTCTTGACACACTTATTTAAAATAAGCGCTTTCATCTTCCTTCCTGGCATTCCTTTAGCTCCTTTCCTGCCCCTTTTTTTTTCACCCTCAGGGTATCTATCCTCTCCTATCTACTGCATATGTATTTATTTATTTATTTTATTGTCCATCTTTCCCATTAGACTAAAAGCCAGACAAGGGCAGCATCTGTTCTCTGTTTTTGTCTGTTTTTTTTACAGCTGTATCTCCAAATCCTGAAACTATGCCTAGCACATAAGAGGTGCTCAATAATTTAGTAAATTGGTAAAGGAATGAACAGATAGACGGATGGATGAACTCATGAGAGGAGAACGCCAAGTTGAAACACAAGCTTAAAGGACCAAAGGCAGCCCCAATCTTGTGTTTGAGGGTAGAAACAAGGGCCAATGTACACGAGAGTGAGTGATGTGGAAGGAGGGCAGGGTGGTAAGCAATGCGGGGGCTGTAGAGTGCCATAGACTGTGAAGAAAATGTTGGACTCCACTATAAGTGCAATAGAAATTCATTGGAGGTTTGTAAGGAGGAAAGTGATTAGGTCACCCTGGCTACTGTGTAGCGTTGTGCTGGAACCACTGCAGATGACAGTGTGGGAGAAGTGACGTTTACTTGCAGGGCAGTATGGAGAGATTCTGGCGGGTTGTTGGGAAGACTTTTTGAGAGTTGCTGAGGAGTGAGGAACATAGTTTTGCCAGTATCAGGTTCTGTTATAATCACCCACTCTTATAACACATATTTATTGAGTATCGAGAGGATTTTGCTAGGTACTGTGGGGATACAAAGATAGCTTACAATCACTTTTTAATATTATTTCATCAGCATCGTTTTGAAAAACAGTCATTCCCTCCTTGGCAATTTGGTTATAATTATGGTAAACTACCACTAGAGGGAAAGATAATTAACATTCATGGACAACACAAAATATATTAGGCTCAGGAACAGGTGCTATCCATTGAATTGTGCCCCCACTCCAAAGAAAAGATATATTGGTAATTCAACTCAGAATGTGCCCTTATTCAGAAAAAGGGTCATTGCAGTTGTAATCAGTTTAGGTGAGGTCATCTGGAGTAGGGTACATTCGTAATACAATTTTATTGTTGTCCTTATAAGAAGGCAGCCATGTGAAGACAGACACACACAGGGAGAATGCCATGTGTTGACTAAAGGAAAAACTGGAGTTATGCAGCTGCGAGCCAAAAAACACTGAAGATTTTCCTAGCTTCATTTCTACCAGAAGCTAGGAAAAGGCAAAGAAGGATTCTCCTACAGGTTTCAGTCGGAGTATACCTAGGCTGACACCTTGACTTCAGCCTTCTAGCCTCCTGGACTATGATAGAATAGATTACTGTTATTTTAAGCTACTCATTTTGTGATCATTTGTTTCAGCAGCTATAAAAAACTAATACACATTGTAATAAATTTGTATAGCAATTATAGACTTAAACATTTTTGCTGTTGATTGCATTAAATTCTCATAGTAATCGTCTTTTAACATCTATTTTATTTATTTTAAACACTGTGTAGTTTCCTTAACTTAATACATTTATTCCTCAGATACCTGCTCAGCTCTTTGTCCCACTTTTGGTGTCAGAATGTCTCCTCCTTAAAGACGCCTCCCCTAACCACCTCACATTTTTCCTTATCTTTTCACTCTGCTTTATTATTTTCATACCATGTCAAAATCCCAAACCACAAAATAATGATACATGTTTAGATAGCACATGTGCTAACTGTTCTAATTGGATCCTTATACAATATATGCATGTATTGAAACAACAAACTGTTTTGCATCAAAATGTACAATTAAAAATAAATAAATTTTAAAAATCCCTGACATATTTTATATTTACTTTTATATGTGTTTATTTTCTATTTTCCCAACTCAAGTGTAGGCTCCACAGGAATAGGAATTTTGTCTTTTGTCCATCTCTCTACTTCCTGTAACTCTACCAATAATTTAGATTGTGGGAATCAAAATAAGCTTCAAAAACGGACAAAAGAATCATTGTTTTGCAAATGAGAAACTTGTTTTCAGTATTCATTTAAAATTAGAAAAGACCAATACATTTATCCATTGATTGAGACTGCATATCTAAAGAAAAACACAGTCTTACCTGAATACCACTTCTGAATGCTTATGAAAAGATTACAGCTACTGAGGGACTACTTCTTCAGGTTGTTTAATGGACACCAGAAATGTATTTTCTTTTATCTATTTCTAAAGCTCTCCTCTTTGTAAATTCAAAGTAGAAACACTGCCTCATTTTCATATAAAATTTTTTCTCTCTATAGTAGATTGTCAGCAGCACTTACTAAGCAACTTTTCTTGTAACAGGAGCTTTTACATTGTATCATAAAATCTCCAGAAATTCATTCATTCATTCGTTCGTTCAACATTTAAATATTGTGCCCCTTCTATGGGCCAAAATTCAGACTGAGAGCTGTGAGGTACTTAAAGATAAGCAGTAAAGAGTCCCTGTGATAATATAATTTTAGTTAAGAAGTAATAAATCCATAAGATAAGCATCATCATATATTAGAGAGAAGAAGAGATTTGAAGCCAGACTGTGTGGTTTCAGCTCTCACTGAGATTTGCTACTCTCTTCTCCCTTCTCCTTGGACTTCAAAGTTAGAGGGGTAAAGCCTTCCCATCATTTCTAGTTTCTGGGGGGCTCAGCATGCCTTGTTGGTTCCGTTAATTCTGACAACACATCTGTAAGTTCACTGATGTCCATTCATTAAACTGCTTCATTTGAACCTCTTGTGAAGAATTATATTTCCCATAGTAAAACTGCAGTCTGCTGTCCTTACCAATTTCTGAGCACATAGTAGGCACTCAATAAATAGCAGTTCCTGTTATCATAATTGGGCCATTCATAATGATCACATAGTCAAACACAAGTGAACATGAATTGCTATTGCAGATATAAATTTACTAATATTAGACTTGAACTACACATTTTTCACCTTCCTACTTATCCGCATATACATTGTATCAATAAGTAAATGTAATAGAAATGTTAATCATGAATATATATAAATCTATCATTCTATTTGTAGGCAAATCATCCTAACTGCCCATTTTAATCTTTTCCACAAGTTCTATAGCATTTAATTTTCATCATTTGAGATTAATATTGATGTTAACTATATACTTTCTTTCAACTTGGGCTGTCTACCATTAAAATGATAAAGTAAAAATTCTATCTTTATATTATATTTTTAATTACGAAAAGTAAAATTAATAGAAGAGGTTTAGAAGCAAAAAAATAAAAAGCAAAACAAGAATCAGGAAGAACTTGATTGAGCATGGCTCAATCCCACACTAAGTTAATATAAAAGATTTTTACTGTTGTCTTTTATTTCTATTGGTGCTCAGGTCTTAGAAGGAGATAGACATGCTTTTTGCATAATTGTTTCCAAGTTATGTTAAAAATGTGGATACCAATGTTCACTATTATATAGGGTAGGACTATTGTCAGGAGATGAACTCATATTGTTGCAGTGTGTTACAGCAAACTCGAAAGGAAAGGCAGGACACCAAGAGTTATGGCAGGAAACAGAGTTTATTGATGCCGGCAGCAGCTCAACAGACTCGTGTCACAAAAGCTGAGCCCCAAACACAGTGGGTCTGTGTTTTTATACAATTCCATTTCCTGGTTTGGGGAGATAGTGATTGTCTCCTTATTAGGGCAAGTGTGAGGTGTTCAGCGAGTAGGGGAGGGGAGAAATGCTTTTCTTTCCCTGGGTGTGGAAAGTCCCTGATCAGCAATGCCCACAGCCGGGTGGGACACAACTGGGTAAGCACGGATGCCTCAACATACCACTAAAATGTAGGGTGTGTGTTATTTCTCATTCTCTGAGAATGACCAAAGAAAATTAGAAAGAAGAAAATAAAAATGAAAACAGAGTACCATAAGTTACCAAGTCTTCCCTGTGTCCATCTTCTCAGAATTATAAGCTGTCACTCACAACTGAGCCTGGAGGCCTGAAAGTTTCTATGACAAAACAGGTAGGGAAAGGCTATATAGCTTAGAAGAGAAACTGTGTGAAGAAAGGAGTGGAGATTTAGATTTAAAAGACCCCAGGCACTAGAAAAAAGGGAAAGTAGAAGTTTGCACTGAGGCCTTATCTCTGGGTTTAGTACAGTGGAAACGGGGAATTAGCAAAGGAGGCTGACTAGAGTAAGGCCTCCAACCCCAGCATCTCAAAAGACTTCAATTCTCCAACTAAAGTTTAGATGATAATATTGTGAGATCACCACCACTGAGAACTTGGCATTACTTATTAAATAAACCATCTTCTAGGTTCCCGGTATATGTGCTTACTTGGTAAAGGGAAGACAGTTACTGTCTCCTTCTATTCACCAATAAAAACACCATTGTTATGGGTGGCAATACTGTGAAAAAGACCCTCTCAGAATGATCAACAAGGCAGATTTCTCTCCAGGCCTTTTTATATTGCCAAAAGGAGGCTATGGACACTACTGTGGGATTGAAGAAATGGGGGAGATTGGGAAGTTCTGGCCTGGGTTCAAGGCTGAGTGACAATTAGAGCTCAGAGAGACTGAGTAACTTGCTCAGGGTCACTCAGCTAGGAAGTGGAGAAAGCATGATTCTCTCATTGCAACTGGTTTATTTACACACTGCCTCTCCATTTGAAGATGGGGGACATTAAGATCTTGTGTAATCATTATTGTGTAATCACTGTGTAATCATTACTCTTCCCCATATTAATGTATCAGGAATTTAGTGATTTAATCTTGGATAGTGACAAAATTAACACAAGGAACTGCTTTACATGTCTAAACTTTGATGGCATTTCACTTTTACTTACCAGAATGTGCCTTTTAAGTTGTCAGGAGGAAAAAACAACAAATTAATGCTGTTGACATATAAGTTTCTATTATTTCTTTGGTTGAAACTTACCCTAAGCAAGCAAACATTATTATCAGAAGTACATTTGAAGGATAAATGCACTGTAAAATTTTTAGCCTGCAGGATTAATTTTAATGTTAATTACATTTTTATTATAGATAATAAAATGATTAACATTTTTTAACATTTTAATGAAAAATTGTAGGGCATTATACTTTAAAATGCTTGTTGGAAATTAATGATTGGCTTCGGCATTATCCGCTAATTTTCTGTATTATAAAAATGAAGCGTTTTGTCTGAATCAAGCATCTTTTGTATCAGACTATACACTTAAAAAGTACATAGTAATTATTAAAAAAAAGAATGTTTCCCTCTTTTGTTTATCAAAATGTTCTTCAGAAGTTCCTTAGGAAAGCAGACACAGAAACAGGGGATCTGGAAGGGCGGTGTTATGGAATGAACTGTGTCTTCCAAAATTCATGTACTGAAGCTCCAACCTCCAGTATCACAGTATGTGACTACATTTAGAAATAGGGACTTAAAGGATGTAATTAACTTAAAATAAGGCCATTAAAGTGGGCTGTAATCTAATATGACTGGTGGCCTTATAAAAAGGGGAGACTGGGACACTAGTATGGATTGAATTGTGTCAATTAAGTTTTATGTATTAGAAGCTTATTCTCCACTGTGACTGTTAAGAGGATGGGAAATCCTATAATGGTAATTGGAGAGGTGATTAGATTGTAGGACCATGCCATAGTGAATAGTTTAGTAATAGTGGTCATGAGCATGGTTCTGAGGGCTTTATAAAGAGAGCAAGTGACAGGCTCTTTCCATCTTTCTCCTTCTGACATCTCGCAATGTGATACCCCATGTCGCTGAAGCCACCACCAAGAAAAACATTCATCAGATATGTTCCCTGGACTTCGGACTTCACAGTCTCAGAAACTGTAAGCAATAAATTTTGTTTTCTTACAAATTACCCATACCCCATGTCGCTGAAGCCACCACCAAGAAAAACATTCATCAGATATGTTCCCTGGACTTTGGACTTCACAGTCTCAGAAACTGTAAGCAATAAATTTTGTTTTCTTACAAATTACCCCGTTCTAGGTATTTTGCTTTAAGCAACAGAACAGACTAATACACACAGAGAGATACCAGGGGAACCTGTACAGAGGGAGGACCCTGTGAAGAGGCAGCAAGAGGGCAGCCATTTGCAAGCCAAGGAGAGAGGCCTCAGAGGAAACCAATCCTGCCTGCACCTTGATCATGGATTTTTCAGTCTTCAGAACTGTGAGAAAATTAATTTCTGTTGCTTAGGTCACACTACATGTGGTATCTTGTTATGAAAGCCCTAGAAAACTAATACACTCTGTATGTATCTATTTAATTACTTTTCATAGAATGGTTGGAGAATGTAATATTGCATTCTTATTTCTCTATGTTGTAATGCAATATAGCAGCTTAGAGAAAAACATATTACCATTCATATGAATATTATTGATTTTTAACAATTACTTTAAAATTTCATTAAATTAAAATATTTTAAATTTAATAATTAAATTTGATTAAACTATTAATTATAAATGTTTGTTATATTACCTATAGGTAATATAAAACAATGCCAAAAGTTTTAAATTAATGATATAACAAGCCTTCATAAGCTTAAAGAATATATGTCCTCAGGAGGAACTTCAATTATCATAGAACATACATTTTTTGTCAAATGTGGTAGATCAATGAAAAAAAGTATGCTTTTGATTTCACTCAGATCTATAGACCAAAAATTTCAAAGACATAGAATCCAAAATTATGTATGAATAGCATGATGATTCTATAATTTTAATTTGCTAAATTACTCATCTGCTTATTTGGCACACAGTTATTAAGCAGCAGTGAC
>NW_007731319.1:125453-126470 GCF_000696425.1 Galeopterus variegatus | reverse complement strand
TACAGACATAGAACATTTCTATTGTTGCCAAATGTGCTGTCAGACAGGGGACCAAAGGATCCAGAAGTCCTGTGTTCATGTCCTGGATTTCTTGTATACTAGTCATTTCATCCTTTTGTAACTCAGTTACCTTATTTGCTGATAGGGGATAATGAGTAGCCCCTTTCTCAAAATGTGATTCCGAGGATTTAATGAGGTGACACCTGAGAAGGTCAATTGTAGATTGAGAAATGTACATATAATAAATGTTGTGCTATGCTGAATAAATGCAGTGATGAATCAGATATGAATCCTACTTTGAAGGTTAGTATATAGTACATAGATACAACATATATATATATATACAACTATCATACCAAATAGAATTTGACACATGTATAATTAGTAGGGGAGTACAGAGAAGATGTTAAGAGAGTTTCCCCATTGCCTGAGTACAAAGTCCGAATTCTCAACAAGGTTTACAATTGCTTTCTGATCTGTCTTCTGTTCTTTCGTTGTTTGTTTGCTTGTTTTGCCTCTTGCTAGGCATCATCTTTATTCTACATTCTACATTAATTTAGAGATTTGATTTTTTAATTAAATTCTTAAAATAAGCCAAACCTCACTTCTCCTGGACTGTATTACGAGGCCATGTTTCTCTCTGCCAACTGCCAGCTCCTTTCATTCCTTACGTGGTTGAATCAGCCATTATCTCTGATCTTTGACTCCATTTATTCTGAGAACTCTATCCTAGTTCTCTGTCATCACATTTATCATATTTGGTTGAAATGTCCTATAAACTGAAATCACTTATCTCCCTACTGACTGCAAATTCTGGGTAATTGGGAATCATTATTGTCTTGATTACTGTGAAACCCCCAACACCTGGCACTGTTGCTAGCTCATAGTAGGTGTCCCACATGTTGACCAGCTGAAAGCTAAGGGAGAGAGCAGATAAAGCAAATGCTTTTAGCTGATGAGGTTGTGTACATGGTGAATCAGCATGGAGCTATATGAATGGCCTTCAAATGTGATTTT